>NC_057796.1:249216334-249488094 GCF_018294505.1 Triticum aestivum
AGAGGGATGGCCTGGCCAGCGGTGGGAGTAGTAGGGGGCGGTGAGGCCTCCGCCGCATCGCAGCCGGCCACGGGAGGCAGGAGCATGAGGCACGACCGGCGCTGGTTTGGGCGGCTGGAGCAAGAAGACCAGAGGTTGAAGAAGCACTACGGCCGTTGGATGGACATCGTACAGTCACTGGAGCTAGAATCGTGCATATTGACTAAGTTGACAAAGCCCTCCGTCCCCATCAACTTAGTAGGCCCACAAGTCAGCCTGCCACTATACTGGGTCCCAGCTAACAGGGGGAGTATTCATTTTTATTGTGCGTAATAAGGAGGCACTTCCTTGCGTGCGAAGATATAGCTAGTGGGTCCGAGCTGTCAGCGGCCGTAATGTTTTTTCGTGAAATACAGAGGCCCTTTCGGTGGGTCCCTGATGTCAGGTGGAGGAATCATTATTTTGCGCGTAATAAGGAGGCATTTCCTTGCGTGCGGCCGTGGACCCAGCTGTCGGCCTCTCCACCTACAGTCCACTTCAGATGCATGTCGGTCGTTGACCACATTGACCAGGCCGCACCGAGAGCGCCAGGGCGGTGGACGACGGTGAGGCCTAGGAAGGGAACGACATGGAGGCAGGGAAGACTCGGCAGTTGTTTCCCACGCGGAGGGGAGTACGACTGTACGAGGGTTTACTGGTTCGTCTGCCGTCGCCGGAGAATAACAGCAGGTGTGGGTGAGTAGAGGGATGGCTAGGCCAGCGATGGGAGTACGGTGGGGTGGCGAGGCCTGCGCGGCAGCAGAGCCAGCCGCGGGGAGGAGGGAGCAGGCAGTCCCGCCGGCGCTTGTTTGAGCGGCTGGAGCGGGAAGAGCAGAGATTGAAGAAGCACGACGGCCGTTGGATGGCCATCCAACAGTCACTGCTTGTGCGTCAACCTTTTTTTTTAGGAAAGCCTCAAATCTGTGGAAAACAGCATACAACCCATCTGCCATTATTTCTAATAATTTACAGCCCATTTGCTAATTATTAAGGTTTTTTGGAGCCCATATTCTTTTTGTTAGCATTACAGCCCATATTGTGGCCACGGTTAAAAAATTATACGAAATTTTGCATATTTCAGTGCGGTCCGAACGGTTTTTAATCCCGAAATTTCGACTCACATTCAAACTGATTTTAAAAATAAATGTATATCAATATAAAATCCAACAAATTCTCCATGCATAAAAATTAATGTAATTTAAAATCTCGAAATGAAAAAAAAGATATTTGAAACTAATTGCCGGTTTGATGTGTTTTAAAAATGTACAGCCCATTTCTCATTACCGATGGGCCATTTTCTCGGCCAGCCGAATGAAAGCTCTCCTCGTCTTGAAAGATTTGCAGCCCAACAGGCCTGACAAAGCGACTTACTTGGCAAATCACAAAAAAAACTGGGTTGTGGCCGTGGACCCAGCTGTCAGCCTCTCCACGTACAGTACTCTTCCGATGGAATGTCGTTGACCATGCCGCGCCGAGAGCACCAAGGCGGTGGACGACGGCGAGGCCTAGGAAGGGGACGACGCGGAGCCGGGGAAGACGCGGCAGTGGATGCCCACGCGGAGAGGAGTACGAGGGTTCACTGGTTCGGCTGCGGTGTGAGGCTGCCGTCCCTGCAGGGCTTGGCTAGCGGTGGGAGTAGTAGGGGGCGATGAGGCCTCAACGGCAGCATAGCCGGCCACTGGAGGCAGGAGCAGGCGGTCTCCCCGGCGCTCGTTTGGGCGGCTGGTGCAAGAAGAGCAGCGATTGAAGAAGCAGCAGGACCGTTCGATTCAAATCCAACGGTTACTGCTGCTAGAATCGTTTGTTGACTAAGTTGACAAGCCCTGCGTACGCGTCAACTTAGTAGGCCCACAGGTCAGCCTCCCAACCGGTGCGCCCCAGATGTCAGTGGGAGGAATCATTTTTTTCGCGTAATAAGGAGGCAGTTGATTGCGTGCGGCCAGGCCAGCGGAGGGAGTAGGGCGGGCTGGGGAAGCCTGCGCGGCATCACAGCGGGCCACAAGAGGAGGGAGCAGGCAGTCCCGTCGGCGCTAGTTTAGGCGGCTGGAGCAGGAAGATCAGAGATTGAAGAAGCACGTCGGCCGTTGGATGGACATCCAACAGTCACTGCTGCTAGAATCATGTGTTCACTGACAAAGCCTTGCGTAAACAAGTCAGCCTCAAAATCTGTGGCGTGTACAGCCCATTTGCTATTATTTTTATAATTTTTACTCATTTTCTAATTCATATGGAATTTATTGCAGCCCGTTTTTCATTTTAGAATTGCTGGCCATTTTCTGGTCAGTACCAGGGTCAAAAAATTAACTAAATATGTGGGAAATTTTGAAAATTCAGAAATTTTTGCTGGGGAACGAAATATTCTTAATCCAAAAATTAATAGCCATACTAAAACAAATTTAAAAATAAATTAGTACTATGTCATGTTAAATCCAATGAAATATGTATAAGATATAAGTGAAGAACAAAAACAAAAAAAGAAACTTATATCCCATTTGCTATAAAATTTTTGGAATTTTCAACGCCTTTTGATATTACTTTTAACAGACATTGACCATACTCTTAAGCCAGGCCGGAATGCATCCTTCCTCGTCTTGAAAGATTTGCAGCCCAGTAATTCGGAGAAAACAAATAGGCCTAGCTTGGGTATTCTTCAAAAAGAAATACTGGGCTACCTATTTTCCCAAAGAACTGGTGCATGAGCATTTAGCTTTATTTATTTATTTACTTATTTATGTTTAGGGGACCATGAGCATGTACCTGGGACGGATTCATGTGAGAGCCTCCCTTCCAGTTAATTATGGGCTTCTCTATTGGGCCTTCATCAGTGGGCTGCATGTTATCAACAAGTGGAAAATGTGTTCCGTACGAAAAATAGTATGCGCTACGTATGGTACGGGGCACTAAAGGATTGAACCGTGCAACGACTTCCAAAACATTGTGTTTGTCATTCTAACAACACATTTATTCAACCAACAGACGAAATATACTACTGATTGAACATTGAAAACAGCAGCATCAGCAACCAGGGCTGGGGGTGCAACAGAAGCAGTAAGCAGGCCAGAAGAGTGAAGACGCAGCTCTCTCTTCCAAACCAAACATCAGCCATCATTACAAAAGGGCTACCAAAAAAGAACAAGTGTATGCATCAAACTAAATAAAGATCCTACTACACCAAGTGTGCGCATCTAACTAACTGGCTCAGTTAGATGTTACTATTTATTAAGCTGTGGAGGTTGGCTGACGGCTTGAACCAGATGGGTGCTTGACGGGGGAAACTCCAGCCAGCAGGTCGAAGTCTGATACTTGCGACCCTCTCTCCTACTTTGGGCTGCAGAGCGTGGCGGCACATATCAGGGTATGGTGCATGCAGAGACGCATGGTATGCTGTGTACACACAGTTTTGCCTGATGAACGAAACCGCGCTGCCATCATGATCCTTGCCGTCGGTTATCTCCTGGTTAATCGGATAATTCAGTCCGACAAACAGAGAGCGTGTACCAAGGCTACTTACCAGCCTCCAGTCAAAAATTCCTGAAAGCCCAGAGAAGCTGGGATCCTGCTCAAAGACCTTGCAGTGACTGTGATTGTATTGCGCGAAACAACACGTCCGGTACGTGCAAATGATCATCAATCTTTCATCGTCGTCTGATCGAGCCAAGAACCACCTGCAACTGCCATGCCTCTTTTCTTTGAAAGGTTCTGGGATTAGGAAGGGTAGGGACACCAGGCGGCCTACAACATCATATCAAGTTGGAGTCAAATAAAAAAGGGCTCTTGATTTAGTCAATCTTAAGAACAGCATGTTATGAGCATGAATATTTTTTCAGCAAATGTTGACAGTAATATAAGCAAGCCATCATGATATCATAGGAAAGTAACATACTGCTGTAACAGCCGTTTGTAGCGATGACTGGAGTAGGCCAGCAATACGTCCAGCCATAGAAGGAGTCGACAGCGTAAATGAAGCCCTTGTGTTCAATGGCATCAGAGAACCATGGAGGATGTATGATCCTGCGATTGACGTGCAGATTTATCCACTTACCATAGTGACCTGTCAGATAGGCGAGACCGCGGTTGAAGAACGCAATTAGCCTGAAGTCTTTATAATTCGCAGATCTTGTGGGCACCTGGCAGATTACAACCTTGACCAAATCAAACTTGGTATCATGTTGGCTACTGTAAGATTCCGAGTATTCTGGGCTGTGGTGCCAAAGCAGTGCAGTGTTAATCGAAGGAAGGGGGATCAATCACCGGGTGTAGACCTCCACGAGCATCCAGCTGCCGCGACCGTCGACGAGCACCATCCAAGACGTGTTCATGCCGACCCAGTACATGCCTTTAATGTAGTTGAGGCTGACGGGGATCGGATCGCAGTCAAGGGGGTTGATGCTCGCCACCCTACGATCGTTATGCTGCGTGACACGCCATTTCTGAAGATCAGGCGGCATCAGCAAGCAAGGAGCTGGCTTAAAAAGCTCCGGCCTGAGGGATTTGAGTAAACGGTACAGCCCCGACGAGCACGCGGTGAGCGGCATGGTACTGAGATTGTCCACACGCGAAACAATGAGCTTGATTACCTCTGTGGGGAGCGAATTCCAGCCACTCTTTCGGCGGACGCTGCTCGGTTCTGCCATTGTTGGTGCTTGGGTTTCGGACGAGGGGGGAGGCGCCTTAGCAGGGATGGAAGATTGGACGAGATTATGTGCGGACAAAGATGGAGAAGCGAATATGTGCTGCGGGAAGTGGGCAGGTGATGATGACTATAGCACGCCGCTTGACTTACGAGACACATACCAGCAGCGTAGGGTCATGTCGATGCCAGACAACTTGCTTGAGTGATCACAGTACTGGTACTCCGTACAGTGCTATGTCCTAACTTGCTTGAGGAGAGTAGCAGAGTAGGACTCTGCTCTACTACTAGCACCGAAGGAGTAGTATATTCTAATCTAAAATAGTTACAAACTTCAATGCCCGAGCGTGGAACGACTACGAACCATGCTCAAAGACCGTGTCTACGTGGTGTTTGGACATGGGCGACAACCTCAACGCCAACGGTGCTGCTCCCGTTGCACCGTATGTGTTTCGGTCCTTCCTGTTCGAAATCGTGGTAGAATTCATGTTTCTACTATGTATCCTACTACTATGCTAGTCCACATGATTAGTTTCATCTCTGTTATAGCCATCATGATTTAATTTGTGCTTATTCGGATTAAATCTCGTAGTAACTTGCTCATATATTCAACTGGCGCAACGTCCCCTACAGCCACTCCCATTTCATGGACGGCCTGGTCGATGCCTCAAAGGAGCCCTTCGTCCACTGCTACGAGTGCCCGATGCCGTTTTGTGGCTCGCCAGCGGACATGGTGCATCACCTCACGGATGCGTGCAGCGGTCACTGCTGGCCCTTGGTGGAGAACATCAAGCACGAGACGTGCTACCCGTTCACCATGCCGGAGTCGCTGGAGGATCACCGCCGCCTGCTAGTCTCGGAGGAGGACGGCAGCGTCTTCCTCTTGATCGTGGGCACCGGCGAGGCCCGCGCAGGCCGCCGCCCTGTCTCTGTATTGTGCGTCAGGGGCGACGCCGCTGATGCTGACACTGACACGAGGCCGATGTACGGGTGCGTGGTCAGTGTTACTACCCCTCCGGGTCGCGTGGGCGGCGACACCGGCCTCATCGAATGAACTTGGACTCTGGGGAGCTGGGACTATCCCGCCAATGTGGACTTGGAAAACCCATGGCATCCTTTACCCGCCAACGCGGTGCACGGGGACTCCAAGGAGGTTCACCTGGACATACGCATTATCAAGTTAAATGTTGATCATTAGTCTTCGCTCAATGTAATCCGTTGTCTAAGCATGTGGAGACTTCCATGCAGGATCTTGCTCTATTGGAGTATCGCGCATGAATAAAAGTGTATCCGTTTATGGTTTAGTCTAGAATCTTCCATGTATGAATTTTTACTATAGTACTGGTGAAAGACTTACGATGAACCATTTCTTACATCTCCTCTGCCCGCTTGCAAGTCATCCTGATTTAATCCCTCCGTCTAGGTGTATAAGGGCATGGTTAATATTACTTAATAGTATAGCCAACTGTTGACTATAAGAAAGTGCCATGTCATCTGTAGCCAACATGTATAACAATCGATACTCAAAAACTAATTTTTAAAGATCATTTCTTGCAAAGCACAATAAGTGTTATTTCTTCACAAGTTTTGGATGCAGGTTGAATAGTTGAACGCTTTTGTTTGCAAAAGATACCTTTTTATCTATTTCACCCGGATGTTTGTGAGCTCTAGAGATGAAATAATATCCGAAGACACCTATCGATACCCGTTACACATGAGATGACCCCCACATCCTTTGTCAAAATAAACAACTCCCCGATCAATGCATTTCACTCTTCGGTGCAACGCACGGGCACCTTACTACTATAGATTAGTACGACCAAAAATTGAACTAACATTATATATAGTACGATAAATGTTGATGCATGTCACCTAAAATTATATCATTCAAAACTATGTTCAAATACGAATCCAACGATATAGTTTTTGTTGACATGCACTAACATTTTGTCAGTTAAATCTTCAGTCAAATTCAATGGGGGACTAATAAACCACGACCGATGTAGTACAAGTGTAGAGGGCGGCGCTGCACGCGAGTCTCACCTCTCACCCCGCTCGTGGCGCGGCAGTAAAGCCGTCATATCACAAAACCCAACCACTCCCAGTAATAAGTGGCCTGGTAAAATAAACGGACAAGCAACCATCACATCCCTCCGTCTTTTTTGCATTTCATCTCTCTGCATTTACTTTCTCCGGTTCATCTCGCACACTCGATCCCTAGCTACTACTCCTAGGGCCAGTTCTTTTGGCGGCTTCCCCAGCTTTTCCCACAAGACTACTCACAGTGGAGAGTAACAATAAGGCGCCTCACTCATTTAATTGGGCTTCTAAACTACTACTCCATCCTGGTTTATTCCTCACCATTGTAATTTGTGCGAAATTTTGACCAAAGATTTAACTGGTTTATTCCTCACCATTGTAATCCCTCCGTCTAGGTGTACAAGTCATCTTACGAAAACCAAATAATCCCAGAACACTTAGGCGCGGTGCATTAACTTATACTTCGTACCTCGTTTCTTGTTTCTTGACATATCAACCAATAAGAGATAAAGAGTGTGCATGCTTTTAATGACTTGAGATATCAAACACGACATGCAGTGGTTAGTTCATTGCATGCAATACTATTAATTAGCAAATAAACATTAACGTTTCTCGTTTTCTCCTCCTCCTTGGTCACGGTGCACAGCCTAAGATGACTTACTCACCTAGACGGATGGAGTAGTGCATGTGACATGCACTAACATTTCATTAGTTAAATTTATGATCAAAATTTGCCACAGATTACAATGGGGACCAATAAACCAGGACGGAGGTAGTAGTTATGGGATTACTAATCTAGAAGCCTAAAAGAACTGGCCCCTGGTACTCCTACTAGTAGTAGTACTCAAGTTGGAATTCCAATTGCACGACACAACTTGTTAGGCAAAAAATTCGATACAGGGTGTAGGAAGCGGTTTGGGAATTTGCATGCCTTTCCAACCAGTGAGATACTCCGTACAAAGTACGACAGAGAAATAACCACAGAGAAGGAAGCTAAAAGTAAACAATCAAACGGGCATTTTTGCATTTGTTTTGCATTGAATCGTTTCACAAGCTTGACTAGTGCTGTTTTTCTACTTTTACAAGAACCGCATCGTAATGTTAAAACGTGCATTTGCACGTACATAAGTAATAGTAGTACTCCCTCCGGCTAGGTGTATAAGTCTTCCCTCCTTCTTGGTCACGGTGCACAACCAAAGATGACTTATTGACCTGGACGGAGGGAGTAGCACAGTCTGCAAGCATATATCGAGAGAGATGTGTAGTGCGATAGTATATAGTAAAGTTTGTGCTATATGCACGTACTTGCAAAATGCGTACGAATACACAAGGTTTCCAAACTTTCCCTTTTACATACTTAATTAAGGACGCTAAAAATTCCTGAACGTTCGGGATTTATCATTTGCGTCCCAAAACTAATGAGATCGCCTTACGAAACAAAAATTATACTCCTCCTAAAAGCCACGATGCTCGCAGGAGCGCTTGCGGCGCGCCACGAGTGCCCTGGTGTGCGGCCGTTTCCCAGTGCGCCGACACAACGCCTCTTCCTCAGCCTCGCAACTCGTGAGGTGCTGATTGGCGGCTTGCCGGCGGGCGAGCGCGATCTCACCGGTGTGGTGATCTGGCGCCAACAGGTACTCCTCCTCGCTGGAAGCGTGCACCCGGTCCACGTACCGCCAAGCGTAGATGAGGCGCTTGGGCCCGACTGCACTCAGGGCGTCGGCACGGGCGTCCTCTGCCACCCTCAGGGCCCTCGCACAAGCCTTCTGCCAAAGAGCCAATTGCCTGACTCTCTCGGACGCGACATAGGCCTCCCAGGCAGCTTGTTCCGCAGTGCGCTTCTCTTCCTCGGCCTTCTTCTCCGCCTCTATTTTGGCGCGCTCTGCTGGAGGCAAAGCCTCCCACAAGGCGACATCCATTTCTTTCCAAAGCTCCTCAAGGTTGGGGGGCTCGGTGGGCGGCGCGGCGTTCTCCTCGTAGCGGGGAGCCGACGCGTCCTCCGGCGCGCGTGCTGGCGAGATTGGGAACGCCGACGCATCCACCTCGACGCGTCGCGGCGAGGAGCGGAACACCAACGCGTCCTCCTCGACTAGTGGCGGTGAGGAACGGAACGGCGACGCGTCGCGTCGCGGCGAGGAGCGGAACGCCGACGCGTCCTCGTCGACTAGTGGCGGCGAGGAACGGAACGGCGACGCGTCGCATAGCGGTGAGGAGCGGAACACCGACGCGTCCTCCTCGACTAGTGGCGGCGAGGAACGGAACGGCGACGCGTGATCGTCCGCGCGGTACAGCGAGGGGCTCCTAGGGCTTGGGAGGGGCGATGCCATGGTGGTCGACGTGAGAGGGAGGGGAGGAGATAGCGATGTCGTGGGAGGCGCAGTATTTATAGCGAGCAATGGCACACCTACGTAAGATATGGACTGAGCTGCACTGACTTAACTGCAGGTCCAGTTGCGTCACTGACATGTGGGCCAGACCCCTGTTGGGCCCATATGTCAGTGACCCAATGCACCTACAGTTAAGTAACAGCTACATGGGCATATTTGTTGGAGTAAATTACGGGGGAGCGAAGGGGTGGAAATATTGCTGGTCACAACGGATTGGACGGGCGTGGGGGGAGGAGAGTCATGCATGCAGATTTTTTCACACGGGGTGGAGTGGTGGGACCGCGGGAGGGAGAAGGAGAGTTTGGCAGGCATATTGTTTCCACACATGGAGAGGAAAAGATTTGGAGACGAACGGGCTTCCTGCAGGTATGGGGAACGGTGCATAATAAGTCATCTTGCATGCCGGGCTAGGTATAGTCTCAAGTCATTAAAAACATACACGCCCCACACATGTTCATATTTCAAGGTGCACTAAATTATTGCATGCGATGATTAAGGCTGGCCATAATGGTGGTATCTTAGCTGGTATCATGCACACGGGAATAGCAAACATGTTGATGTGGCAAAGAATTAAAGAAGAGAGGGGGTTTAGAGTAACTAGTGTTCATGCATGCATTGGTAAACACATTTTTTTGTGAAGAACGACAGCACTAGTTGAGTACTTTTGCAGACTTCAAAAACTATTCCACCGCATCTACTATCTTGCTAAGAGTAGGTGAAATTTTTGAATCGAGCCCTTTAAACTAGAAGGGAGGTAGTGGTACTCTAAGGCTGGTCATAGTGGGGAGTAACTTAGTCTAGTAACATGCATATGTTACTAGTCTATGTTACTACCTCTATAGTGCATAGTATCATAGATTAGTATCATAGGTGGTCTCATTTATTGCCATGCATGACACATAGTAGCATCACATTTATTATGTTACGGTATCTACCTATGTTACTATAACCATCTCTCTTCTTTAATTGCCTACCACATTAGCATGTTTGCGAGTCCCAAGTGCATGATACTACTTATGTTACCCCCACTATGGCCAGCCTAATAGCTAACCTTGTTGTGATGACAAGATAGGACATGGCACGCACCTGGACGGAGGAACTAGTCTGCATTGTGCATTTAAGTTTTGTCTGAAGTCAATGTACCTCTACTTTCACCAGACTTATAGAAAAATGTGTCAACATTCACAATGTCAAATCAATATTTTTACACTCATTATAATACGTAGTTCTTATACTCATTATAATCAGTATTGTAGATATTGATATTTTTTGTATAAATTTGGTCGTGGGATTTCATTGATGCATGTCAAAGCGTGGAGGAAGCGGAGCTTAGGGCTTGCATTGCCAGTCTCTACATAGGTATTTCTCTTCATAATCATGTAATTTTAGAGACTGATTGCGCTTTTGTGGTAGCGTCTCTTGCATCGGGGGACTATGACAGGTCTGCTATGCGTGACCTAAAGATGAAAGCGTTGAGCATCTCGAAGTTGATCAACAATCTTCAATTGTCAAAGATTAGCCGTTCGGCCAATAAGGTGGCACACTTAATCACTAAGTATAGCTTTGACAATAGATTAGATGGTATTCTTGTAAATAACGTACCGCCCTGTGTGGTGAATATTGTATCGAATGAGTGTACTGGTGTGGCTGGTTAATTAATATAAGGTGGTGTTCAAAAAAAAGTATAAATTTGGTCAAACACTTTGCAAACGGTTGACGGGAGTAAAAAGGACCAGAGGGAGTATCATGCATGCGGAGTAGGCAAAAAATTGCTTGTCTAAAAAAAGGCAAAAAAATTGCTCATTTATAGCCAGTCGAAGTCTCAAAGGGCGCGACCGCGCGAGGGAGGCGAAGGTCGTGGGAGGCGCGACGTTTGACGGAATTAAGTGAAGATACATCCACGTGCAGGCATGGCGTGCGAACAGGCAGAAGCTATACCGCCAGGCCTACGATATGGGTCTAGTAGACATGACATCTAGTGGGTCCCGCATAGTTCTCGAGAACTCTTTGGGGGCTTGCAGCCGTTTATCCACCGGGCAAGCCAGCAACCCCACGCCGTTCGCACGCCCTACTCGTCCCCGTCTTCTTACCTTACAATAGTTCGCTCCCAGTCGTCCCGTCCTTTCACATTAGTTCGCTCCCAGTTTTTTTTGCGGGGTACAACAGTTCAACTTCTCCTAACCCTCCTCCAAAATCCATGGCCTCCCAAATCTCCATGGTCGCCGCTGAGTACCAGGTTAGAGCCATCACCGGCGATCAGTTCATCGTCATCTACACACGTGGATCCGAGATGGTGAAAGTATGGCTTGCTCGCTTCCAACGCATGTTCAACGGTTCAACGGATGAGTGGGTCGCTGGGCTAGATGTTGAGTACACCACAGTCCTGGGACGAGAGAAGGATCCAACGGACGAAGAGAGGAAGAAGCCCGCCGTGATCCAGGTTTGCGTACATAACGTTTGCTTGGTCTACCACATATGCCATGCCGACGTTGAGTGCCAGGATTTTAAGAACTTCCTCAAGGACAAAAGAGTGAAATTCGTTACTGTAGGCTTTAAGAACGACAGGGATGTCCTGCGTCGGATAGGTCTCGTTGTAGGCCAGCCCTTCGATCTCCAGAAGGCAAGCCTGGTGTCCTCCTCTCAACCTTCAATGATGACCCTGGCAGCAGCCATGATTGATCCTTCGTACACTAAACTGAAGAAACCTCATCACGAGTTTCATCATGCATGGGAGTCGAAGACATTAGATGAAGATCACATCCTGTACGCAGAAATGGATGCCTCCCTTTGTTTAAATATCTACAAGGGTTGGATGAAGAAGCAGAGCCCAGTGTCCGGTTCAAGCAAAGAAGCATCGGCGAAGAGGAAGAGGGACGAGGACGAAGTCGAGGACGTGGACTCGGACTCCGAGTAGGTGGCAGTGTCGCCGCTCATGCTGGTTCTACTGCAGTATCAAGCGGACTAGTTGCTTAGTTTATTTTCAAGGGTGTGCTGTGCTGAGGCCCTGGCAGAACTATGTTTATGTTCTTTCTCGTTATTTGAACTCTTTAGTACGTACAGTAGTACTAGTACTATGTCTTACTACTGTTCTTCTTGCAGTTGGTACTACTGCTCGTATCTTCGTGTTCCTACTGTACTTAATACGTTCGTACTAGTAGTATAATTTGGGTCAGTCGATTTGTGAAAAAAGTTCGACGGAACGAAGGAAGAAGACGGCAGAAGAGGTGGAAGAAGCCCTTCTAGCCATCCATGTTGCATCAAATGGCTCACATGAGTCGACTGAGCCAAATTGCTCCTTCAGATTGCAGGATCCACGTGGCATTCAAGGTCTCGAAGGTAGATTCCACGTCCGCACCCGGTTTGCGGGCTCGACGCGCGCGCGACCGGCTTCCGCCGCGACAGCCACCATAGACGCGGCTCCACCAGCTGCTCGCGTGCTTGGCAGCGCGGCGGCATCGCGAGGAGGGACTGCAGACGACGTGAGCGGGCGAGCCTTCGGCTTCATGGCACAGGGATGGCGGCAACACGGCGGTGATGGGCGAGAAATTGTTGGCCGGAGTAGGCGGGCGCCGGCATGTGCAACAGCGGCGGCGGCATATTGATGAGTGCGCGTGTGGGAGCTTACTTTAGTTTTATATATAAGGTTGGTCAAACTTAAAAGAAAACCGTACTAGTACACGTAAACATTAGACTTAGGCAGCGCTTTTATTAGTTAGTACCACAGCCACGATACGGAATCCTGTGCAAGCGCGTGAACCGCGGCCGCGCGGTTGATCGAACAGTGCGTCACCGTGTCGCGCTCGAAGGACATCCATCGAACCTTTTTGTGTGTGTGAAAACAATCCTCGAATATTACTCAACTTGTTTTTCCTGTGAAAGTTCTTGACGCTGCAATATTTCCATATATTTGAATTTAGCTCCAGTTCGTGTTTATTTGGATTTGGACGTTTTAGGTGCGCCCTAGTTTTTTTTTAATACTGATTTTGTGTGTGTGACTGAGAGAGAACGTGTGTATGTGTCCATATGTGTGTTGTGGCGGAAGGGCAATGTGGAGACGGTGTGCGTGTGATACGGACATAGAGAGGTGTGAATGTGCAAATGATCATGCATGAGTGAGACATAGACAGATGCCGATACGTTGTGTATACATGAGAGAATGGTCTTCTAGTTTACTTGTGTGTGTGTGTGTGTGTGAGAGAGAGAGAGAGGGAGAGAGAGAGACAGAGAGAGGAGCATCCGTAACACAACAACCATCTCTCTCGATTCGTCCGTCCCTCGCACGGTCGCATGCAACACATGCATCAACGCGCACATTTTGACACCCTCACCCGGCCCCTGCGCACCTCAAGGCCCGCACAATCTCTTCGTGAATACCCATTTCTCTCCTTAGGTTTGTTTTCTCTCAATATCTGACACACACACACACACACGGAGACACACGCAGCACAACACACACACACTCCCCCGAGCACACAATTCATCCCCATCCAAGGTTATACGGCGACCACTCTCGCTTGTGCTTCTTTGCACCCCAACATGCCCAACACCTCAATCTTCAAAGAGGGCATCAAGCAGATCGAAGACGGCGACCACACCGCGCTAGAGAATGCGGGGTCATTTGGAAGCAGGGTGATGTGACGACGGCTGACTGACTCCTCCCCCCACCCTCTCTCTCTCTCCTGCACAAAATTACCAATCCCTCTCTCCCCCACACAAAATTGTCAATCCCTCAACCCACGAGATCCTTCCCCTCTCGTCCATGTTTTTCCAGCTCTCTCATCAAACATGTTGTCTCTTCTCCTTCCACGTATACAGAATCCAGATGCACACGCATCTCATGTATATTACATGTATCCATCTTTCTCACAGACCTAACTTCTTCCTCTCTCTTTCTCTCTCTATCTCTCTCTCTGTCTCGTTAGGTTTGTCTCCTACTCTCTCGTCCACATACATACAATCTTTCCCGCCCTATCTGCTCCATCTTCAAAAGTTCTCTTTGCACGTTTCATTCACACATTGGGATATGTCAAAATATTGCTTCTATAATGGCTGATGTAGAGTTATGGTTGTTTTTGTTGCATCCTACAAAGTAATAACTATGAAATGCATTTAGATTCTCATTTGACTGGGATTATGTGAGTTTGAGCATGTTGTGAAGTACTATAGACCTTGTATACATCTTGGGATTCGACAATGATTGTAACTATTGAATTGTATAGACCATTACATTCGAAGTCAATAGCCTAATATATTTATTTCACAATTTCAACAAATGATTAGTTCACTACAAACTAAGAAAACAAATGTGTACTCCCTCCGTTTTTATTTAAGTCCGCGTATTAGCATTGGTCAAAGTCAAGTTTTGTAAACTCTCAGAAAGCTTATAACAAAAAATATTAACATATACAATAACAAATAAATAACATTAGATTCATTATTGAATGTACTTAAACATCATACATATTTGTTATGGTAAATGTTTATATTTTTCTATAAACTTGGTCAAACTTTAGGAAGTTTGACTTTGGTCAAACCTAATATGCAGAGTTTACTACTACTACTCGCTAGTTGCTTAGCTGAATCACTCAACACGCCACACAGGGAGTCCAGTGTCACAAAATTTTGAGGTCGGCGGGAAAATCTCCCGCGACCCTGATTTGAGCAGTGGGAAGTTACCATCATAGCCTTCGGAACAGGCCTACGGATGACGCTTGGTAGGGGGTTGTTTTCGTAACTTCAGGTTCACCCTACCCAGCCAACCCCACCCCGGCACCCAGAGTAGTACACCTGAATACTCCCCATTTTCTATCCCCACCGCAAAATAGACTTCTCCACGGCACCACAGCCTTCGTGCTCCTCCCCTTTACATCGGCGCACTCGTCCACTGCAGCGCATCTGCCTCATCGACGACCTCGTACGCCGCACTGGATCCGGTCCACCATCGTCGTCGTACACGGAGCCTCTTCCCCGGCATCGTCTTCCACGGTCTCGGGTCTGCTTCCCGAAAGCCGACGCCAAGCGCAAAAGTACCACCGTCGTGGACAATGAACTGACTCCCGTTGCCGACCATTGATACAACCAAGTTCATAAACAAAAGTTTGTCCTTTCTCAATTGCTTGTTTAAAGTTTATTTTGGTGTTTGCATCAAATTGCTTGTTTAAAGTTTATTATGTAGTTCATAAACAAAAGTTTGTCCTTTCTCAATTTAAGTTTTCAGTTGTACAACCAAGTTCCTTCATCATACCATGTAAATTAAACCATACAGAGCAAGTGATCTTCTTTTGCACTGCATGTATGCTTTTGTTCTTCATCCGTAATCCAGTGGTGTGGTGAACCTACCCACTACAGCACAATGTCATATTCTGCAATGTCTTAACTATGAACAATGTCATATCATTCTACTATTATTTAAACCGTCTCTTTATTTGCCAATCTAAAATGGTATAAATTGACAACACACTAACCATTGATACTTATGAGTTCTTGATCTGTAATCTAGTGGTGTCGTGAAGCTGCCAACTCCTTCACAATGTCATTTCCTTCCATGTCTTGACCTGAACAATACCATATTGTGTTAATGCAATTTTAAACTGTGTCACTTTATTCGTCAGTAAGAAATGTGATGAATTGTCAGCACTGGTACTTTTATGTGCAAAACCTGTCATCTGTCTGCTTGTTTATCTTTCAGAGTGAGGAAGATATAAGTGTTGAACAAGCGCAGTCTCATCATCTTGCTCAGCTGCTTGCGCTGCAGCTCCCCAGCAGGGCTAACCTTTCTTGAACTCTATTGAAGTGCTGTCCGTTTGGTATATTATTTTGTCGGCGTGTTTATTTGCACTGGTGGCGATCTTTGATGCCCAGTGTATGTAATCTGCTGTCTGCTTGTGCTTTATTATCATAGTGGCGAACTTTGATGCCCAGTGGATGTAATATGCCATAATTTCTTTATTGTATAGTCTAGGGTTTTTCTTATTCATGATGCTGCAGTTATTTTACTGTATATATATCATGTCTTCGCAGTAAACCGGCCAAACCGTAAAATTACGGTACATAATCGGGCCGTCATGCAATCACGATGTAGGTTGGGCCTGAAACGTGTCGAACAGCTCACGGGCCGGCAGCAGCCCGAAATGAACCCCGGCCCATGATTGTGCGAATCAAATCACGGGCTTTTAACAGGCCAAAATTGTCTCGGTCCTTGTTTGGCCCAATCAGATATCGGCTGCGAGCAGGCCGGATGCAAACCGGGCCGTAGTTAGGCCCAACTATATGACGGGCTTTTAACAGGCCGAAATTAATATAGGGCCGAAATGTTAAACGGGCCCTTAACATGCCAAAACTAATATCAGGACGAATTACTAAGTGGGCCTTTAGCAAGTGGGCCCAAAAGCATAGTGTCCAGTTGGCGGGCCGAATCTGATATATGCTATAATTGAGCCCAAAGCCTCTTAAAGGGCCGGACCTGATCTGGGCCGTAATTTGGCCCAAAACGTGGTAGGCTTTTAACGGGCCGGATCTCATATGGGCCACTATTAGGCCCGGAGCGTGGCAGGCCATTAATGGACCGGATTAAATATGGGCCAGCATTTGGCCCAAAACATGGAAGCCAGTTAATGGGCCGGCCTACTAGGGTCCTCAAAATCTTGTGGGCCTACAGCTGGGCCGGCCCATTAATGTCGGCGAAATCTCATGGGCCTTTAGCTGGGCCGTCCCATTATGATCCGCAAGAATCTTGTGGGCCTTTACCTGGGCCGGCCCATTATGGCACACAAAAATCTTATGGGCCTTTACCTGGGCTGGCCCATTATGGCCCCAAAATCTTGTGGGCCTTTAGCTGGGCCAGCCCATTATGATCCGCAATATCTCGTGGGCCTTTAGCTGGGCCGGCCCATTATGGTCCGCAAAATCTTGTGGGCCTTCAGTTGGGCCGGCCCATTTAAACTTCATGGGCCGGTCCACGTGTCAACATATCATAGGCACGTCTCGCCCATTGGATGAGTGACACATGTGCCAACGCGGACCTGACACGTGTCTCCTCCAGCCAATGATGATTTTACACGTGGAAAATCCCCATTGGTCAGGGCTATTAACGGGTTATCGGATCCAAAACCCGACCCGATAGCTTAACGGCGTTCCGTTACGGTGGATGCCACGTGTCGGTCACCCTTGACGAAAGCACTTCTGTGACGCGCGATTTATCATCATGGAAGTGGACACTTCCGTGATGATAATTTTGGTAATGTCATGGAACACTTCTACGACAGCACAGGTATGACTATCTTGATTCTGTCATAAATTTGTCATGGATGTACATGCATGACAAAAAACGCGACCTACTGTGACAAACACGTATCATCACGGAAGTGTATTTTTTTGTAGTGTGATGAGCATGTTGAGTTGCCTAGTTGTGATGCTATGCTCCATAGGATATCATGTGAAAATTCTATTGGTTAGTTCATGTTTGACAATCCATTGAACTTGTCATATGCTATGAGTGAGATCTCCCATATTGCTTCATTTCAATCTCAACATAGTGACTATGCATGCCCCATTAAAATACATCCCATTTGCACTTATGGCATAGATGACGAGATGATGGTCATTGGCTTTTGTTTTTCATGTGATGATATTGCTATGCTTCCTTTACATGATTTACGCAATTCATCTACTATGTCATGCCATGATCACATAAAACCAAATATGCTTTGTTTTGGATGTTGTCAATATTCTCCATGTGATGTTTCTACAAATGCTCATGAGGAGACCCCCATAGTTTCCTCATACATATTAGGAGATTTTGATGCATTCCATACTTTGCATGATTCCCATAATTTTTTGCACCATATGCATTCCATGAATAACAATGCTCTACATATTTCTCATGATGCATTACACCCTTCGAGTCTCCATTATGCTATACATAACAACAAACCTCTCATGATGGATGACATGTTTCTATATCACGCATCTCATTTATTTGAGCATTGGATATTTTGTGCTAACCAACACATGCACGTGTGCATCATGATGAATGATGTGTACATCTACCACGCACACACAATTTTCCCTTTGTCATTGTTTTGTGTAGGTACTCACGTATACTCGTCAACCTCTCAATCCCAAGAGATGACGAAACGAGCTCTTGAGAGCAAAGATGACTTGGGATCCCGTGGATTGTCCTTCCCACCATTCCCTACGACTTCGAGCATTCCTTTTACTTGGCTCTCACACGGCTCTGGGCTATATATCACTTGATACGTTATGCCCATATTTTCCCGTGTTCACTTTGCGTGCTATGCCTCTTTCTATGATTTTGCCATGCAATTGTGACCCTTGCTTGCTCTTACCCATGATTCACCATTATGATACTCCTATGTGTATTTGCATGCTTGGTGGAGATCCTTGTTGCTATTGCCATGTTTATCATGTGCCCCATGCTATTGATGCTATTTTGCTCATATCTTGCCTTTATGCTTGTGAAATGTCATGTGCATTATATATGCCCACTATTTGCACACATGACATGCTTGCCATGATTCCTTCTAGTACGTTGCATCTTCGCACTACTAGCTTGCTTGACTTGATCACTATGATTACTTGCTTGGTTGCATCACCCATGTTCCATTACTCTCTTTCTTGGGTTGATGACATATATGCTCATGCCTCTCACATGATATATCTTGTTTATTGTCGCTTGCCTCCAATAGTTGCCTCTATGCTTAATGATCTTGGAGACTTGGATACTTCACTTGTGATGCATGCTTGATTGATTGAGCCTATTGTCTTTGGTTGTAGTTGCATCATATGCTTACATACCATGTCACACCTTGTCCTTTCTTATGATAAGAATGATGAGAACACTTGTTGGGTATCTTACCACTCGAATGATAGGTTTTGCATTTACGCTAACCTCGTTTGTTTTTCCGAGTGTTTGTCATGTTCTTTCATTTTGAAGGATTCAAAAGGAGGTACCATCACGAGACATATTGGTTATGTGAAGACATACATGATGTGCAACTCCAACATCTTCGGGAACATTCATGAGGTGAACTCCTTCCCTTTGAGCCATCCTCAAATACGCATATTGGATGGGTCATTCTTTCATTGTTGTTTCCTTCTTGTTGCCTACATGATACACCTTGCGAACGGAGGACCAACATTGGAGATGGACCCTACGGACCTTCAAGTTGAGGAGTGCTCGGACTTAGTGGATGCACCACCGGACCAACACTACTACCACGACATCGAGCTATGGTACAACACCACCAATGACAAATTTGCATCTTATGCATGGATTGACTCACATTATGATTGCCTTGTTGCATCTTGTATTTCGATGTCATCCATGATATATGAGCTTGTGCATTTTCTTAGCAAATTTGTTGTGATCTTTCTTGATGGCATATTCATACATCATGATCATATTGCCTACCATCAATTGCATGATAACATAATCATTTTGAGCATCCATTGCCATATTCATGCTATTGATATACCGTCTCACTATGACATCATTTTGCACCGTGGTTGCATTGATCACATTCACAACACATTTGTGTGCACAATGAATGCTTTTGCTCCCATGAATGCTTTACATCTCATTCCATATCATCTTGCTAAGCTTCATGTGCTTTGTCATGAACAATCTTGCCTCATGGACTCATTCTTACATGATGGACACTTTGTGTGCGTTAACCATTGTATTTCCAAGTGTTGTTTGTGTTTGCTCTTTTTGCATGTGTACCACTCCGGACACACCTTGGAGTACTTGGATTGTGCCATGTTTTCCACTTCGTCCAACTACAAGTCCGTCCACGACAACCGTTTCCATGGTGATGAGGTTTTCGATCTGAGGTCGGATCTTTCCCAAGGGAGAGGAGATGATGCGGAGCATCCGACGATCATCCCCATGTACACTCGAGCCTACGCCATTGGACCTAAGGTGAACTCTCTCCTTTCCGAATCTTCCCTTTCCGCATGCAAGACATGGATGCTACTTCAAGCGCGGACCTTGTTCATACTCAGGTACACCTGAGGAGACCATGGAGAACCCAAGGACCAAGGCCAAGCGTGCGCGGAAGCAAAGGAAGGAGAAGGAAGACGAGACAGCTGCTACAGGCCCCGGACATCCGGACCAGCCCGGACATCCGGCCCGACCCCCGGAAATCTGGCGCCCATCACAGAAGACACCCGAAGCTAAACCAAGTCAGCCCGGACATCCGGCCCCCAGGCCCGGACATTCGGCCCGTCGCGAGCCGCCGGACATCCGGCCCAGCTCCCGGAAATCCGGCGCCCCATCACAGAAGCTGGACCCTGCCAGCCCGGACATCCGGCGTCTCGGGAAGGCCCGGACATCCGGCCCGTCGCCCGGACATCCGGCCCCCTCTGCCTGCGTGCAGCGCAACTGGGCCGAGGCCCATGTACCCCTTCGTCCCTTAGACTATATATACTCCCCCACCTCCTCCTAGTTAGGGTTAGCAAAGGATTAGCTCATATGTGAGATAGAGCTTTGCTCATCCATTACGGATCTACTCCACGAGAGAGACCGCGGCCCCTCTACGGAGAAGATCACCTTGGATTCAAGACCCCCTCTTGGGTGGCCCCCATTAAGACCTCCTTTCGGAGAAGAACCGGTTACCTCTTGTATCGTCCTTTTTTGGATTTGGATCTTGTATCTTACCTTTGTGTTCATCGATCTAGCGCATGTGTGATCTATTCTTGTTGGTTGAGTGATTTCTCTCGTGTTCCTCTCGTGTTTCCCTCGTGTTCATCGCGTTCCTCTTTGGGATCCGCTCCTTTCGTGAAAGATCGGCCACCTAGGGTTCTGCCCTACATCAGAAGTCCTTAATGAACCTCCTATAAAATCCGGCGTGACCAAGGAAACTTCTTATACCTTTGATGTCCTTGGGACATGGTATCTTTTCAATAGCATCAACCTTGGCTTTATCAACTTCAATACCTCTTTCAGAAACTTTATGCCCCAAGACAATACCTTCATTAACCATAAAGTGGCACTTTTCCCAATTCAAGACAAGATTAGTTTCTTCACATCTCTGCAAAACTCGATCAAGGTTGCTCAAGCAATCATCAAAAGAGGATCCATAAACGGAGAAGTCATCCATGAAAACCTCACAAATCTTTTCACAAAAGTCAGAGAATATAGCCATCATGCATCTTTGAAAGGTAGCAGGTGCATTACATAAACCAAAAGGCATACGTTTATAAGCAAAGGTACCAAAAGGGCAAGTAAAAGTAGTTTTAGATTGATCGTTGGCTGACACAGGTATTTGAGAGAAACCAGAATAACCATCTAGAAAGCAAAAATGTGTATGTTTGGATAGTCTTTCTAGCATTTTATCGATAAAGGGTAAGGGGTAATGATCTTTCTTAGTAGCTTTATTTAATTTGCGGAAATCAATTACCATCCTATAACCTGTAATAATTCTTTGCGGAATCAATTCATCTTTATCATTAGGAACGATGGTAATACCTCCCTTCTTAGGGACACAATGGACAGGACTTACCCACTGACTATCAGCAACGGGATAAATTATACCTGCCTCAAGGAGCTTTAGTATTTCTTTTCTGACCACTTCTTTCATCTTAGGATTCAGCCTTCGTTGATGATCACGAACCGGTTTGGCATCTTCTTCCAAATTTATTTTATGTTGACATAGGGTGGGACTAATGCCCTTAAGATCATCAAGAGTATATCCAATAGCAGCGCGATGCTTCTTCAGAGTTTTCAATAGTCTTTCTTCTTCATGCTCTGAAAGGTTAGCACTAATAATAACAGGATATATCTTTTTCTCATCAAGATAAGCATATTTGAGAGTATCAGGTAAAGGTTTGAGCTCAAACACGGGATCACCCTTGGGTGGAGGAGGATCCCCTAGAATTTCAACAGGCAAATTGTGTTTCAGGATAGGTTCCTGTTTAAAGAATACTTCATCTATTTCCCTTCTTTCATTCATAAACATATCGTTTTCATGGTCTAGCAAATATTGTTCTAAAGGATCACTAGGAGGTACGGCAATAGAAGCAAGACCAATAATTTCATCCTTACTAGGCAATTCTTCTTCACGGTGTTGTCTACTAAATTTAGAGAAATTAAACTCATGAGACATATCACCCAAGCCAATAGTAACAACACTCTTTTCGCAGTCTATCCTAGCATTAACTGTGTTCAAGAAGGGTCTACCTAATATAATGGGACAAAAGCTATCTTGTGGGGAACCAAGAACAAGAAAATCAGCAGGGTATTTAGTTTTCCCACACAAGACTTCAACATTTCTAACAATCCCAATGGGTGATATTGTATCTCTATTAGCAAGTTTGATGGTAACATCAATACCTTCTATCTCAGCAGGTGCAATTTCATGCATAATTTCTTTGTATAAGTCATGAGGTATAGCACTAGCACTAGCACCCATATCACATAAGCCGTGATAACAATGATCTCCTATTTTAACAGAAATAACAGGCATGCCTACCACAGGTCTATGTTTATCTTTAGCACAGGGTTTAGCAATTCTAGCAGTTTCACCGCAGAAATAAATAACATGCCCATCAATATTATCAGCCAAGAGATCATTAACAATAGCAATATTAGGTTCAACTTTAACTTGCTCAGAAGGTGTATAAGTTCTAATATTGCTTTTACGAACCACAGTTGAAGCTTTAGCATGATCCTTTATCCTAACAGGAAAAGGTGGTTTCTCAACATAAGAGGTAGGAACAACAGGATCATTATAAGTGATAGTCTTTTCTTCAGCTCTAATAGGTGCAGCTACTTTTACTTCTATGGGAGGATGATATTTAAACCACTTCTCCTTGGGGAGATCAACATAAGTAGCAAAAGATTCACAGAAAGAAGCTACTATCTCAGAGTCAAGTCCATATTTAGTGCTAAATTTACGGAAAACATCGGTATCCATAAAAGATTTAATACAATCAAACTTAGGTGTCATACCTGACTCCTTACCTTCGTCGAGATCCCAATCTTCAGAGTTGCATTTAATTCTATTCAATAAATCCCATTTGAATTCAATAGTCTTCATCATAAAAGAGCCAGCATAAGAAGTATCGAGCATGGATTGATTATTACGAGAAAGCCGAGCATAAAAACTTTGAAGAATTATTTCTCTTGAGAGCTCATGATTGGGGCATGAATATAACATTGATTTAAGCCTCCCGCAAGCTTGAGCGATGCTTTCTCCTTCGCGAGGCCAAAAATTATATATATAATTGCGATCACGATGAACAAGATGCATAGGATAAAATTTCTGATGAAATTCCAATTTCAATCGTTTATAGTTCCATGATCCCGTATCATCATATAGCCTATACCATGTCGATGCATCTCCCTTCAAAGATAAAGGGAAGACCTTCCTCTTAACAACATGACCGGGTATACCTGCAAGCTTAAATAATCCACAATCCACATATATTAGGTGCTCATCAGGATGCTTTGTTCCATCTCCTACAAAAGGATTAGCTAGCAGTTTTTCTAACATACCCGAAGGAACTTCAAAGGGAACATTTTCATTTTCAGTAGGTTGAGGAGCAACTCTTTGCTCTACTGGTCGGGGTGAAGATACCCCGAACAAGCCCCTCAGAGGATTACTTTCCATAGTAACAAGTGACAGTAAATTTCAGCACACTATAAATTTTCCTTAGCAAATTCCACCTACCAAAGGCGCTTCACTCCCCGGCAACGGCGCCAGAAAAGAGTCTTGATGACCGACAAGTATAGGGGATCTATCGTAGTCCTTTCGATAAGTAAGAGTGTCAAACCCAACGAGGAGCAGAAGGAAATGATAAGCGGTTTTCAGCAAGGTATTCTCTGCAAGTACTGAAATAATAGGTAACAGATAGTTTTGTGATAGATAATTTGTAACGAGCAACAAGTAACAAAAGTAAATAAAGTGCAGCAAGGTGGCCCAATCCTTTTTGTAGCAAAGGACAAGCCTGGACAAACTCTTATATAGAGAAAAGCGCTCCCGAGGACACATGGAATTATCGTCAAGCTAGTTTTCATCACGTTCATATGATTCGCGTTCGGTACTTTGATAATTTGATATGTGGGTGGACCGGTGCTTGGGTGCTGTCCTTACTTGGACAAGCATCCCACTTATGATTAACCTCTATTGCAAGCATCCGCAACTACAACAAAAGTATTAAGGTAAACCTAACCATAGCATGAAACATATGGATCCAAATCAACCCCTTACGAAGCAACGCATAAACTAGGGTTTAAGCTTCTGTCACTCTAGCAACCCATCATCTACTTATTACTTCCCAATGCCTTCCTCTAGGCCCAAATAATGGTGAAGTGTCATGTAGTCGACGTTCACATAACACCACTAGAGGATAGACAACATACATCTCATCAAAATATCGAACGAATACCAAATTCACATGACTACTAATAGCAAGACTTCTCTCATGTCCTCAGGAACAAACGTAACTACTCACAAAGCATATTCATGTTCATAATCAGAGGGGTATTAATATGCATATAGGATCTGAACATATGATCTTCCACCAAATAAACCAACTAGCATCAACTACAAGGAGTAATCAACACTACTAGCAACCTACTAGTACCAATCCCGGACTTGGAGACAAGAATTGGATACAAGAGATGAACTAGGGTTTTGAGAGGAGATGGTGCTGGTGAAGATGTTGATGGAGATTGCCCTCTCCCGATGAGAGGAGCGTTGGTGATGACGATGGCGATGATTGCCCCCTTCCGGAGGGAAGTGTCCCCAGCAGAACAGCTCTGCCGGAGCCCTAGATTGGTTCCGCCAAGGTTCCGCCTCGTGGCGGCGGAGTCTCGTCCCGAAAGGTTGCTTATGATTTTTTTCCTCGACGAAAGACTTCATATAGCAGAAGATGGCCACCGGAGGGCCAACAGGGGGCCCACGAGGCAGGGGGCGCGCCCCCACCCTCGTGGCCAGGTGGGGCCCCCTCTGACGTACTTCTTCCGCTCAATATTTTTTATTATTTCCAAAAATGACTTTCGTGGAGTTTCAGCACTTTTGGAGTTGTGCAGAATAGGTCTCTAATATTTGCTCCTTTTCCAGCCCAGAATTCCAGCTGCCGGCATTCTCCCTCCTTATGTAAACCTTGTAAAATAAGAGAGAATAGGCATAACTATTGTGACATAATGTGTAATAACAGCCCATAATGCAATAAATATTGATATAAAAGCATGATGCAAAATGGACGTATCACTCCACACATCGACCGCTATGCAGCATGCATCTAGAGTATTAAGTTCATAAGAACAGAGTAATGCTTTAAGCAAGATGACATGATGTAGAGGGATAAACTCATGCAATATGATATAAACCCCATCTTGTTATCCTCGATGGCAACAATACAATACGTGCCTTGCTGCCCCTACTGTCACTGGGAAAGGACACCGCAAGATTGAACCCAAAGCTAAGCACTTCTCCCATTGCAAGAAAGATCAATCTAGTAGGCCAAACCAAACTGATAATTCGAAGAGACTTGCAAAGATAACCAATCATACATAAAAGAATTCAGAGAAGATTCAAATATTGTTCATAGATAAACTTGATCATAATCCCACAATTCATCGGTCTCAACAAACACACCGCAAAAGAAGATTACATCGAATAGATCTCCACGAGAGAGGGGGAGAACATTGTATTGAGATCCAAAAAGAGAGAAGAAGCCATCTAGCTAATAACTATGGACCCGAAGGTCTGAGGTAAACTACTCACACATCATCGGAGAGGCTATGGTGTTGATGTAGAAGCCCTCCATGATCGATGCCCCCTCCGGCGGAGCTCCGGAACAGGCCCCAAGATGGGATCTCACGGGTACAGAAGGTTGCGGCGGTGGAATTAGGTTTTTGGCTCCGTATCTGGTAGTTTGGGGGTACGTAGGTATATATAGGAGGAAGGAGTACGTCGGTGGAGCAACAGGGGGCCCACGAGGGTGGAGGGCGCGCCCAGGGGGGTAGGCGCGCCCCCCTACCTCGTGGCTTCCTGGTTGAAGTCTTGACGTAGGGTCCAAGTCCTCTGGATCACGTTCGTTCCGAAAATCACGTTCCCGAAGGTTTCATTCCGTTTGGACTCCGTTTGATATTCTTTTTCTGCGAAACTCTGAAATAGGCAAAAAAACAGCAATTCTGGGCTGGGCCTCCGGTTAATAGGTTAGTCCCAAAAATAATATATAAGTGTATAATAAAGCCCAATAATGTCCAAAACAGAATATAATATAGCATGGAGCAATCAAAAATTATAGATACGTTGGAAACGTATCACGCTCCCAATGCTCTGCTCGCCCGTCATCAGCAACGTCCAAGTCACCAAGACCCTCATCGACGGCGGCGCGGGCCTCAACGTCCTGTCCGTTGAGACATTCGATAGCCTCCAAGTGCCATACGATCAGCTACAGCCTACCAAGCCCTTCTCCGGAGTGATGGACGGCTCCACCACCCTGATAGGGCAGGTCCGCCTTCCCGTCACCTTTGGCTAGCGTGACAACTACCGCACCGAGCTCATTGACTTCGACGTCGCCCACATCCGCCTGCCGTACAATGCCATCCTCGGATATCCGGCATTGGCCAAATTCATGGCGGTGACCCACCACGGCTACAACGTCCTCAAGATGCCGGGGAGTGGCGGCATCATCACGGTTCCGTGTGAAGAAAGAGGCGTGGTGTGCTCCCTTGAGCGCACCTTCCAAGCCGCAGCGATCGACGACCCCGACGACCGAGGCACCATGTACCCTCCTGAAGCCATCCCCAAGAAGAAGAAGTAGCTACCCCACCAGGCGCCACAGGGAAGCGGTGCCTCCAGTGGCACCACTTCAGGATCTGCGCCCACAACCGGGGCGCCTCCCTCCCTCGCATAGGAAGGCGTGCCCGGCGCCCTCCTCGGGCTGGGCTCGGGGGCTCTCTTCTGGAGGGCCTCTGACCTGGCCAATGTCACGAGGGAGGCGCTCGGGCACCACGTGGAGGCGTGCTTCGCTGCACGTTTCCCTCAAGAGGGCACTAGGCGAGGGGCGCCCGGTGCTCAGGAGTTCATCGTCAAGGCAACCCAGGAACTTCAAGAGGCAAGGACCATATGCGGCGACCGCCGCCCACCATCCGGCGCAGCTCCCCATCCCGGCGAGGACAGCGGGCTGCACGTCTGCATCGACATCCCAGGGCTCAACAGGGCCGCAACTCTGGAGCGCTTTTGGCCTTCGCGCGTTGGGCGGTGCGAGGGCCCGCCTCACAGCTATGTCTGCATGCCATTCGGCCTGCCGAGCGTGGCAGCCACCTTCCAGCGCAACTTGCAGAGCATCCTGGCAACTCAGGAGGCCAGGCATCACGCAGTCCTAGCGGAGATGGCGACGGTCCTCAAGGAACCACCCGAGCCCCCAGAGCCCACTGAGGCTCAGGGTCCTGGCGGCTCATGAGGAGTGACTCCTCCATCGCGCGCCTTCGGCTACCCCAACACTCCTTCGACAACGGAACCAGGTGACATTTTTCCAAGTTTATTCAGCTGGGTGCGCCCCTCGGGCGGCACGATTCCCAGGTTGCACGGGCCTGTCCCTGCGGCATGTATCCTTTTGCATCTTCAGCTTACTCTGTTGGGGGCGCCCCTCGGTCTGCATCATCCCCAGGCCGCTCGGGTCCGTCCCAGTGGCATGTATCGTTCTGGCATTTATCTCAGCTAGCTTGTCTCCTTGCATGAGCTATTTACGATTACCACTTGCCTACCCGGCACTTCGATGCCTTGAACGTCGTGCGCCCCAGCAAGCCCGCCCGCGACTGCCTCATGATTAAGGACTGGCATGGCGTCTGTGCTCGGGTTCGTCCCTACAGCGCCACCAAATCCAAGAGGCTGAGCTCTGGCTCGCGGGCCCGCTCCCATGTACGTCACCTCCCACGGCCCTTGGTGCCTTATTCTCGCATGAGCTAATCATGGACGGACAGACTAGGGCGCGCGGCCCGGTGCCTCGCCACCACGGGAGCCGCGCGCCGGTCGTCTTTCTTTAGGATTCTTCGCATGAGAAGACTAGGCACGGCGTCTGTGCTCGGGTCCGTCCCTGCAGCGTTGATAAACCCAACGACCGAGCTCTGTCTGGCGGGCCGGCCCCGCTCACGTCACCTCCTGGGGTCGTTGGTGTCTGGCCTTCTCATGTGATCGCCTCAGGAGATTCGCTCGGCGTAGGTTGCCTAACCATCTCGCGGGACCACTACAGCTATCAAGAATCAAGACCAGGCGCAACCCGCCTTGAGGTAGGGCCTCATGAGTCCCGCGCTGGCTCACGAGTGCCCAGACACACCTCGTCTAGCCCTGTCGTGCAAGCCATGTGTCAGGGCGGGGCTATATACGCCCCGGGGGCTCCACTCAGAGGGAGCCCTCACCCATGCACCAGTGGAAGCACCATGCTCCGCGCTGGCAGTCGACACGGTCGAGGAGCGGCTATGCCCGTGCAAGTGCAGAAGCGCTAAGGTCCGCGCTGGTGATAAACAACTGAGGGCGGCCCCATGGCCGTACCAACCTCAGGGAGCCACCCGGTTCAGTGTCCAGCCACACCGCAACGCTTTCCCCTCGGGAGAGCCGTGCGAGGGGGCTGGGCACAGGGGCTGCGCTCGGGTCACGCCCAAGCATACACCGCCCTGCTCAGGTCCCTCGGACCTGGTCGTCACGCGCCCTCCCGAGCGGAGCCAAGGTATGAAGTTTGTTTGGGCGTCAAGGGGGACTCCCGAGCATCGCGACTCAGGAGCCTAACTGGCCACGTAGCCCCTCACCCCTTGGTCTCGTCCTGGCGATCCGGGCAATCCAACGGCGGCTGAGGTATGCGCGGGGTCAGGCCCCGCCGACGTAGAACACTAGGCCTACTCCTGCATCTCCTTCCAGTAAGTTGTTTGCGCGTCAAGGGGGACTCCTGAGCATTGCGACTCAGGAGCCTAACTGGCCACGTAGCCCCTCACCCCTTGGTCTCGTCCTGGCGACCCGGACGACCCAACGGCGGTTGAGGTATGCGCGGGGTTGGGCTTTGCCGACACAGAACACCAAGCAAACGGGAAGGAAATCGCAGAGTCTCAAATAAATATTACAAGCCATATTGTTCTTCAAATACCAAACCCAAGTTTAAACGCCTCCATGAGGCATGGTGCATGTTGCAGAGGTAAAGCAGGAAAAGGAGTCACCAGCAAGCCATCTCGTCATCCCTGGACGCCGCCGTTACCTGCAAGGGGTGCCCATTCCGCGGTGACGTTGCCCTCACCTGCGTCGCCCGCCGGAGTTGCAGGTTCAGCAGCACCACCAGTTGGGGGTGCAGGGTCGAAGGCGCGAAACTTCTTCAGCAGGGCCTCCACCTGGCTCTTCACGGCTTCAGCAGCGGCTGCGCAGCGCTCATCGTCCACGGGCTCGAGCAGCTCGTCAAGGTCGGCGTCGGGATCGCGAAGATGGAGGTGGCTGAAGACGCGCGTCAGTGCAGCAGAAGAGAGCGCGCGGGCTTCCCCCTCCACCAAGGGGCCAATCCCGTCCACGACGTCCTCAAGCGCCGCGACCAGATGAGGGACCAGCTGGGTGGGGCCCTCATCATCTGTCGCCAGCGGCTCCTCCAAGCCCTTCTCATAGAGTGCCCACAGCGCCACGCGAGACTTCTCCTCAAGGGACCTGAAGGCCACGCGGTCCTCAACTAGGACCTGTGCTTTGGCTTCCAGCTCGGCCTCCTTCGCCTTCATTTCCTTCTCCAGCTGGCTACGCTCCATGGCATGCACCCTCGCCAACTGCTCTAGCTCGGCGTCGCGACCCCTGATGGCGTCCTCTCGGGCCTTCATCTTCTCCGCCTCCGCCTTGTGGTCTCGAGCCTCGGCCGCACGCTCGTTGCACATGATCTCTAGCTCGGCCTCCAGCGCCCGGCAGGGATCCTGGGCAGCCCCAGCGCCCTTCAGCGCCACCTCGCGGGCAGTCGCGGCTTGGGCGACCGCTTGCTTGTCCTTCTCGGAGGCCACCGCAACCTGGATCAGCGCCGCCCGAACGGACGCATCGGAGTGAAGCTAGCCAGAGATTAGCTCCAGGCGCCCGGCCACCAGGAGACGGTCGGCGCCTTGAAGATCCTCTCGCAGCAGGGTCAGTGCAGAAAGAGCATGCTCCAGGATGTCAGGCGAGGCAGAAGGGTCACGGACTGGTGGAGGGGCAGAAGAAGGAGGTTGCGTCGTCGCCAAGACCTGCAGGTTGATGGCGGTGGAGGAAGAGGCCAGGAGCTCCGGAGCCTGCGGGGCCTCGGCCGACGAGCTGGGGACGATCGCCTCAGGAGCTGACGAGGCCTTGGGGGTCGCCCTCTCCTGGAGACACTCCTCTGGGCCTCGTGAGGACGATCGGGCCGGAGAAGTACGGACGCCGCCGTCGTCTTTCTGGGCCGGAGGAGGCGCGGCCGTGCCAGGCTGCTGGACCCCCGAAGATGTGGCCGTACAAGGTAGAAGCATCATGAAGCCGCGGCAGAAGCAGGAGCAAGAACAAGCTCAGGACAAGATACTCACTGGTCTACGGCGGCGTAGTCCCGTTGCCTCTTCAGAAGCGAGGAGCCTGGAGGCCTCGCGGCCTGGGGCGCTGGCGCGCGAACCCCAGGTGTTGACGAGGCCGCGGCAGCCCCGGGCGGCGACACAGCAGGGGCTTCGCCCCTGGAGATCAGCGCCGACCTGCCCTTCGTCGGGACACCGGGCGGTGGCTTCCTCGAGGGGGAGACGCCGGACCTCATGGTGACCCCAGCATGAGACGGGGCTTTCTTCACCGGGTGGTCGTTGATGTCATCGTCATCGGGCAAAGCGCGAAGAAAATCAGCCTTGTGCAGAGGGGAGGTCTCCCCAGACCCCTCCAGGGTGGCCGCCGAGTCCTGCTCCTCCTCGTCGGAGGACACCACCACCGGAGTCGTCGTCACCAGGACATCCGAGGGCGTAGGCGGCACGAGCCTGCGTCCATCAAAGACGGGCATGGCGGCGGCAGCCTCCGCCCCATCTGGGCGGCGGTACAAGGGAACGAAGGAATCCGGCGGGTACCCTTGGTCATCCCCAACTAAGGAGCGGAGGGCCGAGCCCAACTCCTCGGCAGAAAGGGCCTCCGGACGCAGGCGGAGGTCATCTCCGAGCTTCCACAAGGGGCGCGGGCGCGCCTGGAGGGGAGCCACGCGCTGCGTCATGAATTCTTTGACGATCATGGCCCCCGTCAGCTTCGCCGCCCTTGAATCACCAGGCTTCAGGTCAGCGGTCATCCTCTCCAGCACCTGCACCGCCCGGGGGTCAGTGAGCTTCGCATGAAGCCACCCTTCTTGAGACACGGGCATCTCCGTCAGCAGCACCAGCCGGGGGTGGGAGCATTTGGCATCCATCAAGACCCACTTGCTCCTGAAGCCCTCGGCCTTCTTCCCGGCCTTCGAAATTGCGTTGGTCTTGTTGGCTGCAACGAAGCCAACGCACCCCGAGCAGTGGCCCTCCTTGATCCGGAGGAAGAAGAAGTGGTGCAGCAATGCCACGGACGGCATCACCCTGACGTACGCCTCGCAGTAGAAGGCGAAGATTGACAGGAGGAGGATGGGGTTAGGATGAAGATGGAGGGCGTGAATCTTGTAATGGCTAAGGACGGAGTAAAAGAAGTCGGAGAAGGGGGGAACCAACCCTGCGATGACACTGCTCATGAAGAAAGGGTAGAAAGTACTGCCTGAGGCCTCCGGCCCGGCGGAGCCGGCCCGGAGCGCAGTCTTCCTCTTCCCATCACTCTCCGCCGTCATCAGGAGCACGGCGGCAAGGTTCTTCTCCGAGACGCTCGGCGCATTGAGCACAGGTTCGTACCAGGATGGCGGGGAAGCGGCCCGAGCCTTGTTGGGCACCATCGGCGGCAAGCTTGGAGGAGGATTTGGGCGGATCTGGAGTCTTTGGGAGCAAGGAGCAAGAAAGGGGATCTGGAGCAAGATGAAGGGAAGCAATGAAGGCAGCGCAGCCCGCGCCAGCCTTTTGTCAGCCGGGCAGTTACCAAGGCTGCATGGGGAAGCGGAGACGCCCACGTCCCGTCGGTTGCCATGCATCAATCAAGGCCGCAGGCGGTTAGGGCTCGCGGCGCTCCACACTTGCCCCTTGGCTTCGCCTCGAAGCCAAGTCCGAGCGCGCCTTTGGCCCGGGGGCTACTGTCGGCGTTCTGGGAACGGGGGTCCCCAGACTTGCCTGCCTGCGGCCCACGGTGTGGCTCCACCAATGGCCTGGTACGGCCCATCTTCACCAGCAAACACTGAAGACCCTCGTGAGGGGCCAAGCCTCGCGAGGCGGACGACACAAGACCTCCTCAGGGGCGGCCTCACTAGGCTGGCTCGCGAAGAGCGGAGAGATCAAGGGGAGGGGCACCTCGTGAGGTTCCCGTGATGTGAGCTGTGACGACCAAGGCCAGGCGGGCGCTAGCAGGCACAGAGTACCCGTTGCCTCTTTGATGCTAAAGGGGCAAGCACAGGCGAGGAGTCCCGAGGCATCATGCAAAGGTTTCCATATCGGTGCAACAATACCAAGACCAGCAGGACGGCAGGACGGAGGTCATCGCGGAGCCCGCGACGGCGTCACCACCAGAGCCTTTGGCAGGCGAAGACCACATTTTGTCAGGATAGCTTGTACTAGCTGTCCCCCTTCAAATTGGCCGTTGTGGGATCCCTTCCCACCTAATATTTGGGGAGAGGACCCGGGCCTCTATAAATAGGACTAGCCACCACCTTAGCAAGGGGACGGATCATTCAGATCACCATCCACCACACTAGCTCGCCAAGCATAAGAGCACCTCTCCTTAGGAGGCTGTTCTTCCCTAGTACTTGTTCATCCTCAGCCTATAAGGCAATCCACCACACCACACTAGAGTAGGGTATTACACCACATCGGTGGCCCGAACCAGTATAAACCCTTGTGTCCCTTGTTCTTCGGGTTCGACGTGCTGAGCTCTGAGATTGCGGTGCACGTGCGAGCTAGGGGGAGAGAGACCTCCGTGCCCACCCCAGTGTTCGAACCTCAAGGGTATCGCCGGAACCCGGAATCTGACATTTGGCGCGCCAGGTAGGGGTGCGCCGAAGCTTTCCTTCCGTCGATCCACGCTCCACCGCCCCGCCGCGTCCATGGCAGACGCACGCCGAGCGTCGGGCCGCCCTCGCCGCCCGCGTCGCTTAGACGGCTGATGTCTACTACACAACCTTCTTCTTGTAGACGTTGTTGGGCCTCCAAGTGCAGAGGTTTGTAGGACAGTAGCAAATTTCCCTCAAGTGGATGACCTAAGATTTATCAATCCGTGGGAGGCGTAGGATGAATGGTCTCTCTCAAGCAACCCTACAACCAAATAACAAAGAGTCTCTTGTGTCCCCAACACACCCAATACAATCGTAAATTGTATAGGTGCACTAGTTCGGCAAAGAGATGGTGACACAAGTGCAATATGGATGGTAGATATAGGTTTTTGTAATCTGAAAATATAAAAACAGCAAGGTAACTAGTGATAAAAGTGAGCACAAACGGTATTGCAATGCGTTGAAACAAGGCCTAGGGTTCATACTTTCACTAGTGCAAGTTCTCAAAACAATAATAACATAATTGGAACATATAACTATCCCTCAACATGCAACAAAGAGTAACTCCAAAGTCACTAATAGCGGAGAACAAACGAAGAGATTATTGTAGGGTACGAAACCACCTCAAAGTTATCCTTTCTGATCGATCTATTCAAGAGTCCGTAGTAAAATAACATGAAGCTATTCTTTCCGTTCGATCTATCATAGAGTTCGTACTAGAATAACACCTTAAGACACAAATCAACCAAAACCCTAATGCCACCTAGATACTCCAATGTCACCTCAAGTATCCGTGGGTATGATTATATGATATGCATCACACAATCTCAGATTCATCTATTCAACCAACACAAAGAACTTCAAAGAGTGCCCTAAAGTTTCTACCGGAGAGTCAAGACGAAAACGTGTGCCAACCCCTATGCATAGATTCCCAAGGTCACGGAACCCACAAGTTGATCACCAAAAGATACATCAAGTGAATCAATAGAATACCCCATTGTCACCACGGGTATCCCATTCAAGACATACATCAAGTGTTCTCAAATCCTTAAAGACTCAATCCGATAAGATAACTTCAAAGGGAAAACTCAATCCATTACAAGAGAGTAGAGGGGGAGAAACATCATAAGATCCAACTATAATAGCAAAGCTCGCGATACATCAAGATAGTGCCAAATCAAGAACATGAGAGAGAGAGAGATCAAACACATAGCTACTGGTACATACCCTCAGCCCCGAGGGTGATCAAACACATAGCTCGGCCTGTTTTTGGGCCCGGCGATTGCAGACCGAACCCGGCGCACTGGGGGCGCTCGGGGGCTCCGTCGCAAGGGAAAAACACGCCTAGGCCACATTGTCAGGCAAAAAGTCAAGCCTATCATCCAGATTCGCCTCCCACCCCCCGCGCGCTCGGCCACCACCATGCCGATCCCGGCGCCGCCCACCGCCCACCACCGCTAGATAGGTCATTCCCCGCCAGAAAAGTGAGGAGGTTTCGCCACGGTAGCCTCTCCACCACCACCCGGGCGATTTTTCCGGCGTTCCGGCCGCGTAGGGCAGTGTACCGGCGGGTGTGCGCCCACAATGCCGGCAAGGTGTTCGGCGATTTGCCTGCTCAGCAATGGACTCGGACGGTGAGGAGGCGCTCGCCGCGCTGCTGGAGGAGGAAGCCGATGCCAACGTCCAGGAAGAGGAACATCTCATGGTCCTCGCCGGCCTGCTCGCGAACAATGAAAAGCCGCAGCGAGGTGGCTCGGCGCCGGGGCGGATGAAAGCAAAGAACCGGCATCGTCTGGAAGGCTACTGCATGCTCTACTCCGACTACTTCGCCGACGCACCACTGCACGGCGACAAAGTATTTCGGCGCCGTTATCGGATGAGCCGAAAGCTTTTCCTCAGGATTGTGAATTCCATCCGGGAGTTCGACGGCTACTTCAAGTGCAAGAAGGATTGCACCGGCAAACTTGGATTCACCTCAATCCAGAAGTGCACGACAGCGATGAGGATGCTTGCATACGGAGCTCCCGGTGATTCACTCGATGACTATGGGCGCATAGCCGAGTCCACGACCATTGAGTGTTTCTACAAGTTCTACAGGGCAGTGGTGGCAGTGTTTGGACTGCAATACTTGCGAACACCCAATGCGAAGACACTGCTCGGATCCTAGCACAGAATGCAGCAAGAGGATTTCCGGGGATGCTTGGAAGCATCGACTGCATGCATTGGAAATGGAAGAACTGCCCATTTGCTTGGCAGGGGATGTACAAAGGCGGCAAAGGCGGTTGCAGTGTGGTACTTGAGGCGGTGGCCACATAGGACCTCAGGATTTGGCACTCCTTTGGTATGCCAGAAACTCACAATGACATCAACGTGCTTGTTGAAGGTCATTCTCCTCCGGCGAACTTCGAGGTCAATGGGCGGCACTACAACAAGGGGTACTACCTAGCTGATGGCATCTATCCGAGATGGTCTACATTTGTGAAGACTATCTCAACCGCTGTGCCAAGAGGCAAGAAGTCCCACTTTGCCAAGGTTTAGGAGGCTTGCAGGAAGGATGTCGAGCGAGCATTTGGTGTGCTCCAATCTCGATTTGCTGTTGTCTGATACCCTGCTTAGACCTGGTCGAAAGATCAAATGTGGGAGATCATGACTTGCTGTATCATCTTGCACAATATGATCATTGAGAGCGAGAAGAAAGAGCCAGTGTTTGACACTGAACCATACTACAGGCAGGGTACTCTTGCCCAAGTTGATCACCAGCTACCGACAACCTGGACTGCCTACCTCAATATGCGTCAGGAGATCCGAAACCCACAGGTGCATCAACAACTGCAGCAGGATCTGGTGGAGCACCTATGGAGGATTAAGGGCGACGCCTAGCTCGACGTGTGATGAAATATGAGTTTTTATTTGTTGAACTATATAATTTGTATTGAACTATTTGATTTTTATTGATTTTCTGTGATGAACTATGTGATAAAAATTTACTTATGTTGAGAATTCACGCCGAACCACGCTGAATATGAGCCGATTCGCGTCGATATCAGGCCTTTTTTCGCTGAGAGTGGACCGAAAAGCAACCAGAAATAGGGCCGATATCAACGCCTAGGGCAACGGCTGGATGCCCAACCGTCCCAGAGCTGATTATACCGCCGGCTCGCCCCTCATAAGGCAATTTTTATGCCTTTTGGAGAGCCAACAGCTGGAGATGCTCTTAAGACGAAGACAACGCTGGCGGAACAGAGGAGCTGGAAATGGCGCACTACCGTGAGGCGGTAGTCTGGGCGAAGAATACGACAGTAAACATGTCCGCCCTCCAGAGCCCTAATCGGCGAAGATAGCTTTGTAATAGCCCGAGCCTGACACCAGCTGTAGTGAAGGTCACGCCGTGCCACCATGCGAGAAAAGCTGTAGCTTTTTTTTCAATCATGATAGTACAGCGAACACAGGAAATGATAATGAATTGCATCCAAATTCATAGACCATCTAACAACGACTATAAACACAAAAGCAAGGCGCGCCACTGTCATCTCCTCTCCCTCGCCAGGGCCGGGCACAAGCTTGGTATTTAATGATGCAAGTAGTGGATTTGATATCGTACATCTTACTCTGCTCTCAAAGTTATTCAATTGCTTCAGTTAATTATTAATTTACTGAAATTCCTTTGAAAAGGTAGCGTAGAAAAAAGCATCCGCTATGTTGGTAGAATGGCAACCACTCACTAAGGTGTCATAAACACCTGAGGCCTGTGCACAACTACTTAACTCTAATTAATCTGGAGGATCGGGTTTTGAAATGTAGCATCCACAGCTCTCGCCAAATGAAAGCTGCCGTATGCACATCTTTGGGTTGTGTTAGTACACTTTGCAACTATTCAATTTTCCTACCATGCACACCACCTGAATAGCATGTATTACAATTTCGTCACTAAAACCAGAAAACAAACAAAAAGTTGCACAGGATTACATGAAATGAACAGATCTCAAGATGTCAACAACGACGAAGCAAATCACTGGACATGCATTCTTGACCATGTCCTGCTAAATGTTCACAAAGACAGGAAGCAAACAATTATCCAACAAGCGGTAAACATGCATATAAACTGTCCAAGTTAAACAAGGAGAAAATGTGTCTGGTGTTTACCTCAACAAGTCGTGCATACAAATGCACATAAAAATGGGGTCAATCTCAGTCATCATCCTCATCTTCTTGGTTGTGCGAGTGGTTTATTTTTTGAGCACGATACATGTCAGCAACCTGGGAATTTAAATACAAATCCGCATGAAAACTCTAAACTACATACATATCATCAAGAAAAAAGCAACAGACAACTTACTTGCTCAGCTGTGGTTGCATGTTCTGGGTTTTTATCATCACGCACCCGCAACAAACGAGGAAATCTTAGAGAGATACCCTGATTTCAATTCAAGCTTTAGTCTCGCCATACTCTGCATGTTTTAGAAATGGGGGGATGAGGAAATCAAATAACATTACCAACCTTATTTGGATCAACTATCCCATTAGCAGCACGATGAACTGGACTTATGCTCAAATCAGCAGCTTTGACCTCCCACACCTGATGACCAGTGAAAAATGATTAGATTCAGCAAGTCTGAAATTAGAATCATCATAACCCCCTTAAGCTATCAAGTGTATATATAGCCAACAATTTTCAGAGTCAACACCAAATGCAGATAAAATGCAAGTAGATGCTAGTTTTCACCTTAAACGCACTGTTCTCATTGCTATACATGAACTGACACAGCAAGAAAATAGATTCCGTGACTTCAAAATAAATGGGAGGCAAGATATAGAAGGAATAAGTTCTTTCCTTATTAGTTACTCGAGAACTAACCAGCACATGGCCTTAAGAACATAGAAAAATATGTTCACTCTGAAGTTGCTAGATTATTAATGATAATGGGTTAATCATCACTCTTTCATTACAAATCAAAAATAGTAGAACAAGCTAAGATCAATCAAATAAAGACTAGCAATGACAAATGACAAAAGTGAACAAAAAATATATAACGAACTAATAGTAACTACTTAAGTTTCAATGTGCATATTACCTCTGACGGCTCAAACCACACATCTGGGTCAGTTGTGTCAGCGAACCTATAATATGCCTGCAAAAAAGAAAGCATTACTATATACCTTCACAACAGGGCAGGATATTAATAAAAGAACCATTATGCAACAAGCTGGTCAATTAATGTATCACCTTTGGGTTCTTTATTACTTTACTTCGAAGGCTCGTAGAACGTTCTTCAAGTTGTTGCTCAGAAAATCCAGTACCTACAATTATATAAATATGAAGAATATAAAGAATTGATTCACCATTCAAGTAATTTAGGGTTACAAAAAATATACCTATATTGCAGATTGTTTGGTATTCTTCATTATGCTCATCATAGCATGCCAAGAGGAACGACCCATATACACCTTATTAAGAAAAAAGGCAAAAAACGATCAGATAAATGCAAACAGAACTATAATAATCAATTTATTTTAATCTTCAGTATGCATGTTTAATTACCTGTTCGTTTTCCTCTTCCATGAAAAGCAGCAATTGGCACTAAGTCTAAAGAGTCTCCAACACTGGCCAAAAGAGCAATACACCATTGGCAGAACAAAATGTTAGTAGTATTTATTTTACTGACATCAAATAAGTCTCTACTGTAAAAACTTGTTGACAACCCAAAACTTCATAGTAAGGTGTCATGTCACAGCATAAATGATGAGATAATAACATGAGGGATAAATATGCAATTTATATCCTGTGCTCCATAACTATTATCTAGATTTCCATGTTGTGCAGGCAAAAATGAGGAGTGAAATCAGGATGGCATGAAATATGCTAACCTGTCCATGTAATCTTTCTTCAATTTCAACCAATTGTTTGACCGCTTCGCCGGCTCATATGTAGCATCCGTATCCAATGTCTTGATAATCAACCCTTCACAACTTCAAAATCACTTAAATCTTAGTGCCAGAAAAAAAAATGGCAAAAGAAAACGGCGGTGGTTAGCATTGATAATAAACCCTTCACAACACAGTTCCATGTAAACGCCCCCACCCATTTTTTCCTTTACTGGAGTCCTGATATATACTCCCTCCGTTCCTAAATATATGTCTTTCTAGAGATTTCAGTATGGACTACATGCGGATGTATATAGACATAGTTTAGAGTGTAGATTCACTCATTTTGCTTCGTATGTAGTCCATATTGGAATCTCTAGAAAGAGTTATATTTAGGAACAGAGTGATAGATGCTACAGTTAACACTTGCTTATTTGACCACTTATTTTCACAGATATGTATATATCCAAGGTGGCTAAGATTTTGTAGGATGTCCTCTCACAGCAATCAAATAGATCTAACAATAGGAGGCCAATGTGAAGTGAAGCAAACAATAGAATGCGTTGTAAGTACTATTTTTTATGGAAAACTTGACTGTTATTTGCTTTGTATAAAGTGAACAAGGAAAGCTCATCGGTAGCAAACATATAAGCTGGCTAATGGTAAAGTGAAAGCTCTACAAAATCCAATTACCTGGAGTTGACAGATAAGTCAAGAAATTTTTGTATCTCCTCGAGGTCATTTGATGTAATTGCAGTTGCCAGTTGAAAAACACCTGGCACTTCCTCGAAAGAGTTGTAAAGATGCTGCCAAGTATTCAAAGCCAATAAATAACTACATCTTTCGAGAGTCAAGACAGCCGAATGAATTAGTCTTTTTTTAGGGTGCAACCACATCACTTTCTGGTTTATCAATAATCAGATTGTACACTATGCCAGTTTCTGTGGATATACATGTACAATATACATGATTAGGGAATTAATGGCAAGCTCTGCTACAATGGCTCAAGTAAAACACTACTCCCTCCGGTCCGGTGTATAGGGCTCGCTAGGAATCGCAGCGCGACCAAGGTGGATTTCTACTGGCTACGTTCCATCTCCTCTTCTCGTACGTCTCCACCTATCAGCGATTAGTTAGGATCTTTTATTTAATTCCTGCTTTTAAGGCTGGCAACCCAAGCGCCTTTGAGGCCCACCAAAAGGAGCTGCTAGCACCCGTTCACATTTGCATGCAACCAAAAGAAAGGAGCTGCTAGCGCACGGGTGCGGCCAGGAGTAATTCGTGCGGGGAGAGAGAGCGCCAGCTGTTGCAATTAATTAGCCTAATTAATTCTAGCGGGCCTTATTTCTGTGGTGTTTCGGAACAAATAGAAATTGCTAGTGAGCCCTATACACCGGACCGGAGGGAGTACGACTAACAAATATGGTGTAACAAAAGAAATCTGCAATCACAACTTTCTGAGGACATACCTACAGAATAGGATAGATAACCCAACTAGACAGCAGAATGAAATTATATATTATTAGGAGTCTACATGACTTGTACAATACCTCTCGGCGAACTTTAAGTTGTTCCTGGAGAAGAGGTTTCCCATTGATGTAAAGGATATCAAAGCCAAAAGTACAGACTGATACTTTGATGTCATTTATAGTAACACCCTTGCGGGCCCTTGTGCTGAGTATCTGGAAGTAAGGAGAAAGATCTCAGCATCCTTACAACTAGCAGTGACAAGGTACATAAAAACTAGGAAAAATTAAGGTAAGTATGATAACCAGAGGCATTAGTTCATCTACTACATACAACAGTTTTCATTGTACATCAGCTATAGGTTATAAACTCAGTTATAAGTATGGTGATCAATGGAAGTGAGCTTACTCATCTTAATAGAGAAAAAATACAAACCTGAAAGGGTAAAATTCTTTTCTTTTCGCGGTCATAAGCAACAATTTCGCAATCTAAGACAAATGACTTAACTGTAGGCTTTCGGATTCTGCATTGAGATAAGTAAAAATTGTTAATTCTCAGAATTAGGAGTGCACCAGGAAATGCGCAATGGACATACAGATTAGCTATGAGTTTGTAAACAGCTCTAGCTTATCAAGGCTAGCACATATAGGCATGGAGCTTCAATAAATTGGTAGGTGAAATGAGAAGGTAAGTATACCTAGAAATTGCATCAACAACATCAGGGTACTTCCCAGTATTCCTTTCAGCGTTCCGACTATAAATTTCTACTGTTCCATCCTCCATGCAATGAATCTTGCAAATTATAGTGTTATTTGAGATTAGCATGGGCAAAATATAAAAAATAGCTAATACCCATGAGGCTTGCTTGTACCTGGGCCCGTTCACCGTCATACTTGTACTCACAAGTGTACTCACGACCTTGAAACTTGTCGATAATCTCTGAGACAGATTTCGTTGCTTTTGCCAACATAGGACCAACAGGGACACCTATGGAGAAATTGCATGTTTCTGGAAGTTTCCAAACACCAGCATCAAGAAGAGTCGGGACAATTTTATCATAGATTGGAAGAACTGAATATGCTTCTTTAATTATTTTTGCGGCCTACACAGAACAGAGGGTACAGAAATATCAGAATGATCATACTAGTCAGTATCCATGCACAGATTTCAGGCAATATGAGAAAGAAAACTGAAAACATGAGAACATGTTGCGCATGCACACAACACAATGCTAGGATCAATACTACAAACTACAAAAACAGCGACTAAAGATATATAATTATTATATGTTACAATTTCACAATAGTTCAACAAGATTAAGTAGTGATTAGAGGAGCCACTACAGAAGGATTATGGGTGTGTTTGTTTGAGCACAAGTTCACCCCACCAAAAATTTGGCCAGTGAATCTTTTGGTCAAGGTTTTGCCACCCCATGTTTTAGCCATGTTGGCAAGACAAACAGAGTGGGCAAAGAGGCATGACCAATTAATTGATAACATTGTCACCAGCCAAACATACTCCTTCCGTTCACAAATATAAGATGTTCTAACTTTTTCCTGAATTGGATGTATATAGACACGTTTTAGTGTGTTTGTTCACTCATTTCAGTCTGTATGTAGTCCATATTGAAATATCCAAATCATCTTAGGTTTGTGAAAGGAGGGAGTACCGTACAAGCCTCAATGTTTTCAGATGACAGAAATGATTTTTTATAAATCCTTACCCCAAGGTAGCAAGATATTCTGAGAGAAGCAACAGGGATACAAAAAAGGAATTCAGCATGTTGCCAAAAAATCATAGAAACAGCAGGATACAAGCCTTGAGGGGTAGACTAAATTAGTAAAAGCTGCAACAGCATGCAGACAATAAGAGTTCAACACCTATCCGCACAAATATATAATTAATGTAAAATTGTAAATAGGAGAAATAAGTGCAGCAACCTCTTCAAAAGGTGATTGGACTTTTTTTGGCGGGGACCCTTTTTCAGAATATACAGCAGCTTGCCCAAGAGCCATTTGGACAGTTTTCTCTGCCAACCCAATACGCATCTTCGACTGCAACAAGTGCCAGTTCAGGGGTTTCTTGCAAAGAATATATGAATACTTAAGTGCATTTAACTAAACATTGCAATATTTACCTGAAGAAGTCGTATAATGTATTGGGGTTCACAGTCTGTTGCAGCAACAAGAAGTCCTTTGATATGGCTTCTTTTCTTATCTTGACTGTCTTTGCCAGATTCCTGAAAACATTATGCTTGCTAAGTGATTTCTGAAGTGGCACTGCATTCTGAACCAGCTAATCATCTCTCCAATATAATCGATTACTAAACAGAGTGGATTTATTTCTAATAATTAAGCATTTCAAAATCAACCCAATAGAAAAAAAATCATTTCATTTTGAGAATATCAAGCCACAGCAAGGGTTAAAATGACTCTTTAGCTTGAGAAAAATGAGAAAGCATATTACCTTTGCGATTGTACGAAAGGTATCAAGCACACGTGATATTGTCAGTGGTTTTGGCTTGTACATCATCTTCTGTGACGACCTGCTTGCTTTTGCCACAAGCCCCAAATCACCCAATTCCTACAGTGACGAAGACATGAAGCAATCAGTTTATGCTCAAACCACATTGCTGTTGCTCACTGCAGAACCTAAATTTCACAACTAACAACCTTGAGGTTCTTTTTGACATGCTCCTCTTTGCGGCCATATGCCTCGGAAAGTGCACGGATGATTGATGCATCCCCAATACCAAGCTCAATCCCTTCGTGAGGTGGCGCAATCCGGTTAGCCGAGAGGTATACTGTGGCAAGGAGATCCTCTGGTGTTGTGGCAATAATCGTACGGAACACGTTTGACAGGATCTCTGTAATGACAATCCGGCCAGACTCGTTGGAGATGAGGTCGAGTGCCCGAGCCAAGAAGAGGAATGGCACAGGCTCGCCAGGCTTCCAGTAGGCAGCAGCCATGGGATCAAACTCACTGCCTTTCTTCTTGAGCTCGAGAGTGGTATTCACCTCCTCTGACTTGGTGGCATTTGAGATTTTGGTCTTCTTATCCTCGGATTGAGACGCTTGGTCTTTAGATTGAGAGACAAGGGCTTGGTCAGAGGGCTTGGCGTCAGATTTGGCCGCTAGGGTTTTGGCCCTCTTCGGCGACAGGGGCTTCTCCGCGGCCTCCAATTTCGCGGCCGCGGCTAGCGTTTTGGACCTCGTGGGCGACGGGGACCTCTTCTTGGCCTCAGGAGCGTCGTCGGCCTTCGACTTGGACTTGGGTGGCGACGACGGGCGCTTTGACTTGACGGGCGACTTGGCCGGCGAAGGCGGTTTCTCGTCCACCGCCCGCTCGGCCGTCGCGCCGTCGGCCTCGGCGGCCGTCTTCGTCCTGGGCTTCTTCGGAGACGGGACCCCGGAGGCGGCCGGGGCCCCCTTCTTGGCCTTCCTGGCGGCGTCCCGCGCGTTCCCCATGAGCACATCCGCCACGGAGCGCTTCCCCCCGGCGCCTCCCGAGGACGACATGGCCGCTCCTCCCGCGGCTAGCGGCGGCACCGCCTCCGCCCTCCTCAACCTCGCGGGCGGCCTCTTCTCGCCGGATTTGACGGCGGCAGTGGGGGCGCGGCGGGAGGAGGAGGAGGAAGAGGAGCAGAGGCGGGGGCAGAGGAGCAGGGGCGGCGGGGCGAGGGTAATGGCTAGGGTTTTAGGCGAGGGGAGCGGGCGGAACTGGCATCGCAGCAGGGAGTGGAGCGAGGTGGTGGCTCGAGGGAGGAACATGAAGGGGGTGGGGGGAGGGTTTTAGAGGTGAGCCGGCCGGGCCTTGGCGTTGGTGGGTTGGGGCGGGCGGGGGGACGATGGATGGCGCGAGAGGCGACTTTGGTTGGGGAATTGCAGGCAGGGAGAAAGCCTTGGCTTCAACAATTTATTCTCATTTTCCCGATTCGTTTCCGTTTATATGGGCAGTCCATCCTCGGTCTTCTGGGAAACTCCTCAAATGATTCGCTACTCGTTTAAACGGGGATAAAGCTGGTGTTATCAGACAACATTTGCCCGGTTTACACCTTTTTTTATTGTTTTGGGAAAACTCTCAATTCAATTCAACCCCAAAAAAAACTCTCAATTCAATTTTTATTTTTTTGAGATTGTACCAACCGAACTGTAAGCTCCATGCCTTGATACTGCTGCATCCACATTAACTTTGACATAGTTTTCCTGTGGAGGGATCCACTGGTTCGCCCTTGGTGCTCGAACTGTCGCAGGAGACGCCGCAGGTGGGAACGTCGTCATAATGAAAACTAAAAAATGTCCAAACAGTAATAGGACCACAGTTCTGTTTTTTCAATGAAATGTGCCGAAGTTTCAGACATTTCATTGATTTTGGTTGGTTCCGAAATACATTAATCCGACTTGAATTCAAACACACTTCGAAAATCTTGCGAGATGTTGGTGCTAGTTATTTGTTTTCTTTTGAGAGAAATTGGTGCTAGTTATTTGTTCATGCTAAGAACCAAAAATATTGATTTGGTAATTCAAATATTTCAATAGCAATTGAATTCAAAATTAAGAACCCTAAGTAGTTGCATCCTTAAGAATATTATAGGCACTGAGTTCAACAACGAAAAAGAAGAGTGGCCTAATTTGTCGGGTTAGTCAGTTGGGGTGATAAACTAATCACACCCTCATTCTTCCGACCATCAGAATGTCATATCCATTGTTACCTTAATTATGGCTTGATTAGTGCAAACATTGTCCCTAAGCTTTGCACTCGCCCAATGTAATATGAAAGGCGAACATTTTGTTAAAAAAATACATGGCTTCCCAAAAATCATGAAGTTAAAATTCTCTATTGTCTTCTCCATGGCAACAAATCATTCTACATTTTTAAACTGATTATAAAAAAATGATTATTTACAGTGTCACAATTCTTCTAATTTATTATGTAGGTTTGAGATCTTTCTATTTTGGCATCATTTGGATTAATATGTGACAGAGGCAAAGGTTTCTCGATGTTTCGATGAGATGGTGGCTATCATTTTCTGAGGGAGTCGACCTTGACGATCCGACTACGAACGTGCGAGGCGTCGCGCCTTAGCAATCGCTAAGCCAACTTCCGAGGGTTATTGACCACGCCGGAGCACGATCAACCTGACCACGAGGGCCTGTTTCCTGCGAGCAAACGAAGAACAAGCAAGAAACTAATATTGCAATCTAGATATTGCGAATATAAGAGGAAAGCTTTATTAATGAAGGTGGGGTTCTGTGACATCTTGGTCTGGTCGTTGAACACAAACGAAGTACGCGAAGTTGCAACTATGGCGAACTTTTGATCTAAACAAAACCCAAAGTCTAAACGATGCCCTAGGGGCTGTATATATGGAGGAAGAGGGGGGATTTCGTGGCCCTTGGAGGAGGGGTCCGAAACTCACCCTAACTCTTGTTTCCCCACACATACGGACTCTAAAAACAGCCTATATTGAAGTATTTCGAAATTACATGGGCCTGGCCCAAAAATAAGGTGACGCATCACCTAGAATAGCCTCTGGATGAAAATTATGAAGTGGGATCTTGTATATTTCGTCCAAGGCTTCATGCACTCATTATAGTGGCTTCAAAGTCCTGAAATCATCACTTGAAACTTTGTTCTTGTCTCCCTTGCGCATGCCATCAACTCTATGCTTGTTCTTGCTCAAATGTTCATCCTTCTCCAAGCTAGGCCCTTCATTTGTAAGCAAAACAAATGTATCCAATTTAGGCAGCATCATATTCTCATGAACATTAGAATCATTACCAAAAAACGAAAGTACCTGGTAATTTAATTGGCGTGCGCGAGCTCTAGTAATCGGTCAAGTATGTATAGTAGCAGGGGTTGTGGGTGTAACAATGATATTGATGTCCTCATCATCCTCCCTTTCTTGAAATGAAGTCGTCCTCGACGAAAGCTTATCTTCCTCACCCAAATAAGGCTTCAAATCTGCAATGTTAAAAATGGGACTAATCCAAAATCTGCAGGCAGCTCAAGTTTATATGCATTATCATTTATTTTCTCTAACACCTTAAAAGGATCATCAGCATGTGGCATTAGCTTTGATTTGCGCAAATTAGGAAACCTATCCTTACGCAAATGTAACCAAACAAGATCTCCAGGTGCAAAGACAACATGTTTTCTACCCTTATCTCCAGCAAGTTTATATTTAGCATTCATACGCTCAATGTTTTCCTTAGTTAACTCATGCATTTTTAAGATCAATTCAGCACGTTGTTTAGCATCAAAATTAACCTTCTCCGAAGATGGAAGAGGCAACAAATCAATGGGTGCACGAGGTAGGAAACCATACACAATTTCAAATGGGCACATCTTAGTAGTAGAATGCAACGAACGATTATAAGCAAATTCAATATGAGGCAAGCATTCTTCCCACATTTTCTTATTATTCTTCAAAACAGCCCTAAGCATAGTAGACAATGTTCTATTGACTACTTCAGTTTGACCATCAGTTTGGGGTGACAAGTAGTACTAAAAAAGCAGTTTAGTCCCCAACTTAGCCCATAAACATCTCCAAAAGTGGCTAAGAAATTTAGTATCACGATCTGAAACAATAGTATTTGGCACACCATGCAAGCGAATAATTTCACGAAAGAACAAATCAGCAACATTAACAGCATCATCGCTTTTATAACATGGTATAATGTGTGCCATTTTCGAGAACCTATCCACGACAACAAATATGCTATCCCTCCCCTTCTTTGTTCGAGGTAAACCTAAAACAAAGTCCATAGATATATCCTGTAACGCCCGGGGAATCAAGCTACAGTAATCCCACGCTAATCATGCCACGTCACTTTGGTTACTGTTGCTAACCTCGCAATGATTCGAAAACGTTTCAAAATTTAAATTCAAAATAAGTCAAACAATTAAAGTTTTCATAAGTGGAAACAAAAATGCTCGGGCGGTGCCGAATATTACAAAAATAATTATAGTAAAGGAAACACAAATTTATAAAATTCTTAAGTACTGTAAAATTAAATAAAACAGAAAAGGAGAATAAACAAAAGAAATAAAAACAGAAAACAAGCAAATAAAAAAAAGGCAACCCCCCGCGCTGAGCCCTTTGGCCCAGCTGGCCATCCACGCGGGCCCCCAGCCGCCCGAATGGGCCGGCCCACCCCGCGCCCCCCCTCTCCCCTTATCCACTCCCCGGTACCCCCCACCCCCACCGACACTCCCCCCCACCCCCGAAATATCTCCTCCTCCTCCCTCCCCCGATCCAGAACGAGATCGAGAGGAGGCCACCGTCGCCGACCGCCCCCGCCGGCCTCGCCCTCGCCTCGCCGGAGCGCTGCCCCGCCGGCCTGCCTTCGCCTCCTCGCCGGCCTGCACCCCGACACCGCGTCGCCGTCGTCCTCAACTGCTCCCCGCGCCCCGCTGCCAGTCCCCCTACGGCCACAGTGAGCACCGCCGCGCCTCGTCCTCCTCTCCTTCCCTTGCCCCGCCGCGCGGCCCGCGCCGCAGCCTCGCGCTCGGCCATGCCCGTGTCGCCCAAGCTTCGGCCGTTGGCCGCGGTCCGCCCCCACACGCGCTCCCGCACCGCCGGCCGCCCGTCACTGCCGTCGCGCCCTTCTCCCCTCGAGCACGTGCGCCCGCTGCCGACGCTACCTGCTGCTGCTCCCGTCGCCGTCGCGTGCAGGCCCATGGCCTCGACCGCGCCCCCCTCGCTGCTTCTTCCCCCCCACGCCCGACCTCCCGGCCGCGCGCCCGCGCGCCCCCCCTGGCCGCCCGCCTACAGCTTTTCGCCGGCGGACGCCCGCTGGCTCGGGTGCCCCGGCCCGGCCTCGCCCTACCCCGGCCGGCGCCCTGCCCGCCGGCGCCCCTCTGGGTGCCGCGGCGCACACTAACGGGCGCCCGCTCCCGCGCCCGTAACCCGCACCAGCATCGCCCCCTCTGGGCCACTGCCAAACGGGGCCCGCGCCCCCCCCACACAGAACGTTTACAAAAAAAAGAGGGAAATGAAATGAAAAATAAAAAATAAAAAATAATAATAATAATAATGATAACAATAATAAAAATAATAAATTAATTAATAAAAATTAATGAATAAATAAATAAAGAAAATAAAAATAAAAATAATCTTAATTAATTAACTAAATTAATTAAGTTAATTAATCCTGTTTAAATTAATCTAATTAGGTAATTAATTTAATTAAACAGTAATTATTTAGCTAAACCCTAATTAACCTAAACAGAGAATGACAGGTGGGTCCCACTGGACCCACATGTCAGTTTGACTTAGTCAACCCCTGTTGACTGCTGATGTCAGCATGACATCATGCTGATGTCATAAATCCAAATTTCGAATTAAATTAAATAATTAATTAAATTCCAGAAATTAATAAAATCTTTAGAAAATCATATCTTTTAATCCGTAACTCGGATTAAAATATTTTCAACATGAAAGTTGCTCAGAACGACGAGACGAATCCGAATACGCAGTCCGTTTGTCCACCACACCTCCCTAACCTATCGAACTAGCAACTTTCCCCCTCCGGTCCGTCTGTCCGAAAACGCGAAACATCGGGAATACTTCCCGGATGTTCCCCCCCTTCGCCGGTACCACCTACTGTCGCATTAGGACACACCTAGCACCGCTCATTGTCATGTCACACATCGTCATGCTTATGTTTGCATTGTATTTACTGTTTCTTCCCCCCTCTTCTCTCCGGTAGACTACGAGACCGACACTGCTGCTGCCCAGTTCGACTACGGAGTCGACGACCCCTCCTACTTGCCAGAGCAACCAGGCAAGCCCCCCCTTGATGACCAGATATCGCCTATTCTTCTCTATACTGCTTGCATTAGAGTAGTGTAGCATGTTACTGCTTTCCGATATCCTATCCTGATGCATAGCCTATCCTTGCTACTACTGTTGTTACCTTTACCCGCAATCCTACATGCTTAGTATAGGATGCTAGTTTTCCATCAGTGGCCCTACATTCTCGTCCGTCTGCTGTGCTATACTATCGGGTCGCGATCACCTGGGCGGTGATCACGGGTATATACTTATATACTATATACATGACACATGTGATGACTAAAGTCGGGTCGGCTCGTAGGAGTACCCGCAAGTGGATCTTTGTGGCGGAGCGACAGGGCAGGTTGAGACCGCCTAGGTGAGAGGTGGGCCTGGCCCTGGTCGGCGTTCGCGGATACTTAACACGCTTAACGAGATCTTGGTATTTGATCTGAGTCTGGCCATTTGGTCTATACGCACTAGCCATCTACGCGGGAGTAGTTATGGGTATCCCGGCGTCGTGGTATCAGCCGAAGCCTTCGTGACGTCAGCGACTGAGTGGCGCGCGCCGGATTGGACTGGAACGCCACTAGGCTAGGTCTGCTTCCGGCCGCGTACGCAACATGCAGGTGTGCATAGGGTGATGGGCCCAGACCCCTGCGCGCATAGGGTTAGACCGGCGTGCTGACCTCTCTGTTGTGCTTAGGTGGGGCTGCGACGCGTTGATCTTACGAGGCCGGGCATGACCCAGAAAAGTGTGTCCGGCCAAATGGGATCGAGCGTGGGTTATGTGGTGCACCCCTGCAGGGAAGTTTATCTATTCGAATAGCCGTGTCCCTCGGTAAAAGGACGACCCGGAGTTGTACCTTGACCTTATGACAACTAGAACTGGATACTGAATAAAATACACCCTTCCAAGTGCCAGATACAACCCGGTGATCGCTCTCTAACAGGGCGACGAGGAGGGGATCGCCGGGTAGGATTATGCTATGCGATGCTACTTGGAGGACTTCAATCTACTCTCTTCTACATGCTGCAAGATGGAGATGACCAGAAGCGTAGTCCTCGACAGGACTAGCTATCCCCCTTTTATTCTGGCAATCTGCAGTTCAGTCCACTGATATGCCCCTTTACACATATACCCATGCATATGTAGTATAGCTCCTTGCTTGCGAGTACTTTGGATGAGTACTCACGGTTGCTTCTCTCCCTCTTTTCCCCCTTTTCCTTTCTATCTGGTTGTCGCAACCAGATGTTGGAGTCCAGGAGCCAGACGCCACCGTCGACGAAGACACCTACGACACTGGAGGTGCCTACTACTACGTGCAGCCCGCTGACGACGATCAGGAGTAGTTAGGAGGTTCCCAGGCAGGAGGCCTGCGCCTCGTTCGATCTATATCCCAGTTTGTGCTAGCCTTCTTAAGGCAAACTTGTTTAACTTATGTCTGTAGTCAGATATTGTTGCTTCCGCTGACTCGTCTGTGATCGAGCACTTGTATTCGAGCCCTCGAGGCCCCTGGCTTGTATTATGATGCTTGTATGACTTATTTATGTTTTAGAGTTGTGTTGTGATATCTTCCCGTGAGTCCCTGATCTTGGTCGTACACATTTGCGTGCATGATTAGTGTACGGTCAAATCGGGGGCGTCACATATCCTCCCAAGGAACACTAGGTACAGGCAAAGGCATATATAAACCATGAGGATTGAGTCGTGACTTGGCTTTTTGACATGTAGTGCAGCGAGCAACAAAACGCTCAACATCCCGTCTCATCTTTGGCCAAAAGAAATGTGTAGCAAGTATATCCTCCGTCTTCTTCACACCAAAGTGTCCCATTAGTCCTCCTCCATGCGCCTCCTGCAACAACAAAAGACGAACGGAGCTAGCTGGAATGCATAGCTTGTTAGCACGAAACACAAATCCATCGTTAACGACAAACTTGTTCCATGTTCTACCTTCTTTACAATTCTGCATTACATCTTTAAATTCAGTATCATGCACATATTGATCTTTGATGGTCTCCAAACCAAATATTTTAAAGTCAGATTGTGAAAGCATAGTATAACGACGAGACAATGCATCAGCAATAACATTTTCTTTACCCTTCTTGTGTTTAATGACATAAGGGAAAGTCTTAATGAATTCAACCCATTTAGCATGTCTACGGTTCAGTTTTGCTTGACTTTTAATGTGTTTCAAAGATTCATGATCAGAATGTATAACAAATTCTTTGGGCCATAAATAATGTTGCCATGTTTCTAAGGTCCGAACAAGAGCATATAATTCTTTATCATAAGTAGAATAGTTCAGACTAGGCCCACTCAATTTTTCAGAAAAGTATGCAACAGGTTTGCCATCTTGTAATAACACACCTCCTAATCCAATTCCACTAGCATCACATTCAACCTCAAAAGTCTTATTAAAATCAGGAAGTAGGAGTAAAGGAGCATGTGTCAACTTATCTTTCAATATCGTGAAGGCTTCTTCCTGTGCGGTACCCCAAACAAAAGGCACATCCTTCTTTGTAAGCTCATTGAGAGGTGCAGCAATGGTGCTAAAATCTCTCACAAAACGCCTATAGAAACCAGCGAGTCCAAGAAAACTCCTCACTTGTGTGACCGTTTTGGGCTGCGGCCAACTCTCAATAGCTTCAATCTTGGCTTTATCAACTTCAATTCCCTGTGGAGTAACAACATAGCCAAGAAAAGATACTCGGTCAGTGCAAAAGGTGCACTTCCCAAGGTTACCAAACAAACGTGCATCACGTAGAGCAATAAAAACAGCACGTAAATGTTCCAAATATTCTTCCAAAGATCTGCTATAAATCAGTATATCGTGAAAATAGACTACCACAAATCGTCCAATGAAAGCACGCAAAACTTCGTTCATTAGTCTCATGAAAGTACTAGGTGCATTAGTTAACCCAAAAGGCATGACTAACCACTCATATAAACCAAACTTAGTTTTAAATGTTGTTTTCCATTCATCTCCCAATTTCTTACGAATTTGATGATATCCACTACGCAAATCAACTTTGGAGAATATTGTAGAGCCACTCAATTCATCAAGCATATCATCTAGCCTAGGAATAGGATGACGATAACGAATAGTAATATTATTAATGCCTCTACAATCAACACACATACGCGACGTACCATCCTTTTTAGGCACTAGTATAATAGGAACAACACAAGGACTAAGAGATTCGCGTATATAACCTTTGTCGAGCAGCTCCTATACTTGACGCATAATCTCCTTCGTCTCCTCTAGATTGGTACGGTATGGTGCACGGTTGGGTAGTGATGCACCGGGAATTAAGTCAATTTGATGCTCAATCCCTTGAATAGGTGGTAATCCCGGTGGCACGTCTTGTGGGAAGACGTCAGCGAACTCCTGCAAAATGTTAGTGACAGCAGGGGCAAAGAGGAAGGCACATCCTCGAATGAAAATAATGTCTCTTTGCACACAAAAGCATAGCAAACAGATTTGCTAAAATCTAGCTCATCAATATCAGATTTGGTGGCAAGTAAACATGCACTTTTCAATTTAATTTTAGAAGCAACACCAGATGGTTTATTATTAGGCTTTATTTGTTGCTCAAATTCTTTTGCCACAATCTGATTTTCACTCTTATTTTTCTCCTATTTTGCTTTATTAGCTCTATTAATATCATCTTTCAAAATGGAATCAAGTCATAGGAAGCAAAGTAATATTTTTATCCTTATGAACAAGAGTATACTGATTGTTTCTACCATGGTGTACAGAATTTTTATCAAATTGCCATGGTCTACCAAGTAATAAGGAACATGCTTGCACAGGTACCACATCACAATCAACATAATCAACATATGTAGAGATACTAAAATGCACACGAACAGTACGCGTTACCTTAACCTTGCCGCTGTTGTTGAACCATTGGATGTAGCAAGGATGTGGATGTGGTCTTGTGGTGAGAGATAGCTTCTCCACCATTTCCATGCTAGCCAAGTTGTTGCAGCTCCCTCCATCTATGATGACGCGAATAGAACGTTCCTTCACAACTCCCTTTGTATGGAATAAATTATGCCTCTGATTTTGCTCAGCTTGTGTAACCTGCACACTCAAAACACGTTGAGAAACTAAACATTCATACCTGTCAGCATCTTCAGCAGCCATGTATTGCGTCTCATGATCAGAATCATCTCCACCGTGTTCTTCATGTGTAATAAGAGCCAAAGTCTCCTCATCATAGTCACTAGCGGACTCATACCCACCATCCTTAGTAGCAATCATCACACACTGAGATTTGCATTCTCTCGCAAAATGTCCTCTTCCCTTACAACAACGATAAATAATATCACTTGTGTGCCCTGTTGACGCCATGGAAGAAGAAGAGCTCTGCGCTGACCCGGCAGGTGTGCTCTTAGCAGAGAGTGGTGGTTGTGCCTGCTTTCTTGTATCACGGTTGGAGGTGGCACCTGATGGAGGTGATGGTGCAGTGGAAGTAGAGGATGCACGTGGTGTCCATGATGAAGGTCGACCTGCAGAAAAGTTAGTTCGCGCCAATGCTTGTCGATCATGCACTTCACGTTCAGCTTTACAAGCAAGATGGAATAAACGAGTGATATTATTATACTCCTTATACTCTAGAATGGTATGAATCTCTCTATTTAATCCACCCATAAAACATGCAAGCATAGCTTCATTCTCCTCAACAATACCACATCTAATCATGCCAGTTTGTAATTCCTGATAATATTCTTCTACATAATTTTTTCCTTGTCTTAAATGCTGCAATTTTTGAATTAATTCACGTTGATAATATGGTGGAACCCAACGAGTACGCATAGCAGTTTTCAAAGCAGCCCAAGTAGCTGGAACAGGATATAATCTACAATGTTCAGACCACCAAACACATGCAAAGCTAGTGAAAGCACAAACAGCAGCAGGAACACGTCTCTCCTCAGGATATTGTAAACATGTAAATTGTTGTTCAGTTTCTAACTCCCAAGTAAGATATATATCAGGAACATATCTACCCTCAAATGGTGGAATATGCAATTTTAGTTTAGGGAGATGGTCATGATCTCGTACCTGAGGGGGAGCCCTAACATTGCCATTATTTGCATGTGGACGACCTGGTGGTTGTGGTGCTGGTGGTTGCACGTAGTTCTGATTTTGATCAACCTCATCCTCGTAATCTCCCGCATAATCATCCTCCGCATCAGCAGCAGGAGCCACAGAAGTATCAACAGCAGCACCAATAGTTTGGCCAGGCTGAAGAAGGACACGGCTCGCTCGGCAGAGGGCTGTTTCGCGACGTGGAGGTAGTTGTTGTTGTTGCAGAGGTGCGGCAGGTGCAACCGGTGGTGGAAGACGCGCAAGCAGTTCATTAAATCTATTATCGAGCTTTGTTTCGAATGTCTTCTCAAGTCCAGTGATCTTCTCCATGGCCTCTTCAAAATTGTTCAACACATCTTGCACCTGTTCAGTCATCATTTGCTGAAACTTATCATGAAGCTCCTTATTCGTTAAGTTCTCCCAGTCAATCTCGTCACCTTGTGATCCTGGCATGGTTAGCTGCAATAGAAACACACAAGAATATGATCCTACAGACTACTAACAAGTGGTGGTGGTGGGTGTCACAAATCCGTCAAGCAAATCTCAAATTCTACCAGTTCTTACCCAGCAGCAGGCGGTGATCGGCAACCGTTGTAGTCAAAACTCTCAAAGCTTAGATAGAGCGATTACCAGGGAGAGTCAAACGCACGACGTAGATGTATGTGGAGCTGGGAAGGCTTATAATATGGTAGCAAAAGGGTCAGCAATAATCAATTCAGAGATGCAGAGTTAAATAAACACTCAACGACGGTACTGTGCTGGTCCTAGGCTAGACCGTGCTAGAGACGCGAGCCTAGAACACTAACAAAATCACGGCGCTGCACGTAAACAAGGGAAAAGCACACTCTGGAATTATTTTTTCGCTCTGTTTTTTTTTGCGCTCTTTTTTTTTGCGAAAAATCACTATAATGGCGAGTGTCTCAAAACTCTTCCTAGGTCAAACTGACAGGATGGGCACGAAATTTTTTTGACTTTTTTTCGGAAATCAGGGCAGCGACAACGAAAAAGTGCGACAAAAAATCACTATGATGGCACGTGGCTCAAAAGACTCAGAAAAGCCTAAAAATAGGATAGGGAAAAAATATTTTCGGTCGCCGAAATTTTGGCCTAAAAACTGCCTGGGGGTCTCCAGACTCATTTTTTCCGAGACCTACTCAGGCAAGGAAACACGAAACGGAAAAAAAGATGGATCTCGAAAATAAACCTGATATGAAAAGAACTCGGATTGGTGGTGGATATATGGTGGTAGGATATGGTAGCGGTGGTGGTATATGGATACGGATTCAGAGCGGTGGCGGATAAGCGGTGGTGGTAGCTGGCAGGGGCGATGATGATGGTGCGGCGGCGGCGTGACAACTTATGACCAGAACTCGAAACTCTAAAAGACTAGACTCTAAGACCAGCAACTTGACACGACGATGCAACCGCAAATTCAACAAAGCAAAAACCCTAAAAAGATTATGCAAAGGCTCAGATTGGTTCTGATATGATGAACTAACCCTAATTTTTTTGTGGCTTTTTCGTGGACTGTAGGTATGAAGAACAGACTCGGTCTAAACTACGAAAAACTGTAAAATCTCACCGAGCAACCTGAAAATCTGATACCACTTGATAGAGGCAAAGGTGTCCCGATGTTTCGATGAGATGGTGGCTATCATTTTCTGAGGGAGTCGACCTTGACAATCCGACTACGAACGTGCGAGGCGTCGCGCCTTAGCAATCGCTAAACCAACTTCCGAGGGTTATTGACCACGCCGGAGCACGATCAACCTGACCACGAGGGCCTGTTTCCTGCGAGCAAACGAAGAACAAGCAAGAAACTAATATTGCAATCTAGATATTGCGAATATAAGAGGAAAGCTTTATTAATGAAGGTGGGGTTCTGTGACATCTTGGTCTGGTCGTTGAACACAAACGAAGTACGCGAAGTTGCAACTATGGCGAACTTTTGATCTAAACAAAACCCAAAGTCTAAACGATGCCCTAGGGGCTGTATATATGGAGGAAGAGGGGGGATTTCGTGGCCCTTGGAGGAGGGGTCCGAAACTCACCCTAACTCTTGTTTCCCCACACATACGGACTCTAAAAACAGCCTATATTGAAGTATTTCGAAATTACATGGGCCTGGCCCAAAAATAAGGTGACGCATCACCTAGAATAGCCTCTGGATGAAAATTATGAAGTGGCATCTTGTATATTTCGTCCAAGGCTTCATGCACTCATTATAGTGGCTTCAAAGTCCTGAAATCATCACTTGAAACTCTGTTCTTGTCTCCCTTGCGCATGCCATCAACTCCATGATTGTTCTTGCTCAAATGTTCATCCTTCTCCAAGCTAGGCCCTTCATTTGTAAGCAAAACAAATGTATCCAATTTAGGCAGCATCATATTCTCATGAACATTAGAATCATTACCAAGAAACGGAAGTACCTGGTAATTTAATTGGCGTGCGCGAGCTCTAGTAATCGGTCCAGTATGTATAGTAGCAGGGGTTGTGGGTCTAACAATGGTATTGATGTCCTCATCAATATGCACATGGTGTCATATTTGCTATCCAAAGCTCTGAGAATCTTCTTAATGATGATTTTTTCCCATCATTGCTTCGCTTCCTAAGCCGACAATCTAATTTGTAATGATTTCTAGCCTAGAGTACATCTCGGCAATGCCTTCACCATCCTTCATCCTGAACTTGTATAGCCGACCTTGTAGGACATCAACCTTGGACTCCTTCACAGACTCGGCACCTTCATGCATTTCCAAATTCATTTGCACTTTCAAGACGACTAATCTTGTTGAATTCTTCTGGGCACAAAGCACTGAAGAGGATGTCAAATGTTTGAGAATTATGTTGGATCATGTGGTTGCTTCAGGATCCGGAACTTTTCCACCTTGGAAGAATTCACCTTGCAAACCAATGTGAACATTAGCCCAAACGGTGGGATTATGAGCAAGAATATGCATTCTCATCTGATGTTTCCAACTAGAAAAATTTTAACCATCAAAGTAAGGACCTCTACAATGATAACTTCCCTCGCTAGAAGCCATATTCTCCGAGGTGGTTAAGACAAAGCAAAGAGTCAACTTACCAAGGATTCACCAATGGAGAACCTTGCTAAGGAGACCAAATCTCTGATTCCACTTGTATGATCGAGAAGTATGTTCAGAGGGGAGGGGTGAATAGATTACTAAGCCAAAAGATGCACTCCTTTTCTAAATTTTAATTTCCATGCCACTTTTAGCCTTTTATAGCAATCTATCAAGCACATGCAAGTGAAGGTAAAACAAGTAGAGTTGGAGATACGCAAACATGAGTTGGCTTAGTGAAGATATTTCCCATGGTTCAGATAGTGAGATATCTTACATCCACGTTGATGGGGTCTTTGACTCATGAAGGTTCTAAGTGTTGGAATTATGCCCTAGAGGCAACAATATTTATATAATTATATTTCCATATTCATAATTAAAGAGTTTATATTCTATGTTATAACTGTTATGATCCTGGAACATGCGATTCAGTGGAAAACTCGTATGCACATGTGGAATGATAAACGGTTATATGTAAGATTCCTAGTCTTGTCTCTAGGACTAGATCAAGTGTTGTTGGTGATCATGTTTTCCGGATCTTAGGATATCATTTAAGTGTGAAACGATAGTCCTAAAACAACATTGAGATTATGACGTTGGAAGAACGATCATATTGAATCGACCCAAATTTGTCTGTTACGGATTGAGTAATATCGTCTATAATCAATTGTAATAACACTGAGTGTTTAACATGTGATTTTTCTCCTTAGACCATGAGAGCATCCTAGTCACTTTCGTACCATATGGTGAGCTTTGGGATTGCTCAAACGTCACCTGTAGCACGGTGATCATAACGACAACTTACGGGTTCATCGAAAAGTTTGACAAAGGGACTAGATAGCTCGAGAGTGGGATTTGCTCCTCCGAGGATGGAGAGATATTCTTAGGGCCCCCTCGGTGTGACGGCATCCATCATCATCTGTCTAGACACAGGTGACTACGTCACGGGGATGCTGGAACACGATAACGAGGAAAAAATGAACAAAACCGGTAACAAGGATTTCGGTATAGTGAGCATGTGTTTACTCAGGAGGATATCGATGCATCTCGAGTTTTCTAAAGTATCGCAAAGCAAACGGAACATCAAATGATAACCAAAGGTTCACTCGAATATAATTCGTGTGCTCATAGTGATCGATATGGGCATCCACGGTTCCGTTATCGATCATTGAACGAAGGGGTTTCGTTAATGTCTATGAGTTACCGAACCTACGTGGTCACAAGCTTCAGGCAATCACGATCTGTTTAGTATTAGTAGGATGGGAGTGATGAGAATATATTTGTAAAATTGTTTCATTCATATATGGAATAGTTCCGAGAGGGCTCGGAAGCGTTTCGGGGTCACCGGAAGGGTTTCGGTGAATATTGGGTAATACCGATAATAATATATAGGTGGAAAATGTTTCAGGGATGTTAAATTATATATAAAATGGTCTGAAAATATTTAGAATAATTTTATATTTAATTTAATATCAACAAGCCTTAAAAGGCTAAGAGGTGAAAGGCAACTTGGGCCACAAGGGCCCAAGTGGGGGAGGCGCCCCCTTTGCCATGGAAGGAGGCCTAATTGGAGAGTGGGGAGGACTCTTCCTCCCCTCCCTTGGCCGGCACCCCAAGGAGGGACTTTCCCTCCTTGGTGGATACCCTCTCCCTCCCCTCCAACCTATATATACTAGAGGTTTTGCATCGTTTCAACACACAAGTTTTGGATCCTGATAACCCACAAGTATAGGGGATCACAACAGTTTTCGAGGGTAGAGTATTCAACCCAAATTTATAGATTCGACACAAGGGGAGCCAAAGAATATTTGTAAGTATTAACATTTGAGTTGTCAATTCAACCACACCTGGAGATTAATTATCTGCAGCAAAGTGATCAGTAGCAAAGTAGTATGATAGTTTTGATAATAGCAGCAGCAACAGTAGTAACGGTAACAGTGATAGCAGTAATTTTGTGACAAGTGCAACAGTAACGATAGCAGTGGTAACTTAGCAGGAACAATATTAAAGCGTAGGCATTGGACCGGCGATTTGTTGGATGATATTCATCATGTGACAGTCTTAACTTAGGGCGATACGGCACTAGCTCCAGTTAATATATAATGTAGGCATGTATTCCGTAAATAGTCATACGTGCTTATGGAATGAACTTGGATGACATCTTTTGTCCTACCCTCCCGTGACAGTGGGGTCCTATTGGAAACTAACGGATATTAAGGCCTCCTTTTAATAGAGAACCGGAATAAAGCATTAACACACGGTGAATACATGAACTCCTCAAACTACGGTCATCACCGGGAGTGGTCCCGACTATTGTCACTCCAGGGTTGCCAGATCATAACACGTAGTAGGTGACTATAACTTGCAAGATAGGATCTAGAACATGGATATAATGGTGATAACATAAACGGTTCAGATCTGAAATCATGGCACCCGGGCCCAAAGTGACAAGCATTAAGCATGGCAAAGTCATAGCAACATCAATCTCAGAACATAGTGGATACTAGGGATCAAGCCTTAACAAAACTAACTAGATTACATGATGAATCACATCCAACTCCTCACTGACCAGCGAGCCTACGAAGGAATTACTCACTCCCGGTGGGGAGCATCATGGAATTGGCGATGGAGAAGGGTTGGTGATGACGAAGATCGAAGATCCCGCTCTCCGGAGCCCCAAACGGACTCCAGATCTGGCCTCCCAATGAAGAGCAGGAGGTGACGGTGGCTCCATCTCGTGGAACACGATAATTCTTTCTCCCTGATTTTTTCTGGAAATATGTGATTTTATAGCGTCGGTTTCAGGGTCTGCGGGGCCACCAGGTGGGGACAACCCACCTGGGCGCGCTTGGAGGGGGGCGCGCCCTGGTGGGCTGTGCCCACCCAGGTGCCCCCCTCCGGTGGTTCTTGGCTCCAGAAATTCTCTTTTATTATATAAAAAATCCTCGCAAAGTTTCGTTCCATTCCGAGAACTTTTATTTCTGCACAAAAACAACACCATGGTAGTTCTGCTGAAAACAGCGTCAGTCCGGGGTTAGTTTCATTCAAATCATGCAAATTAGAGTCCAAAATAAAAGGAAAAACATTAGGAAAAGTAGATACGTTGGAGACGTATCAGAGCCTCCTCTAGTTCTTCTAGTTCTAGTTCTAGTTGGTCCTAGTTGACTAATTAGAGCTAGACTAATACTCTAATCCTCATAATTAGAAGCCATGTGTGGTTCTAATCTCCTCTCTCTAAACTTTCGGTGACAATTAGCTCTGGACGACGAAGCGTTGTCGTATCGTGAAGGCTGCACACTTGCAACCAAGTAGAGAGGTCTTGCTTTCGGTCTTCCATTCGAGGGACTGTTCGTGGGCGGTTTGCGGGATCGTTCATCGACAGTTCGAGAGACTCCAAGTACAACCTACACCAACATGTTCTTCTTCCACTGCAACTCGGTGACGGTAACGATCATGATCCCAACCTGTTAGGCATCTTCATATTGACCTTGGGTGTGCGTAGGCGCTATTTTTTTTGTTTTCTACTGCATTTTCCAACAATATGATCACAAGGATCTTTGCTACGAGATTACACAAAGGAATGGTTCATGAAGGACACTCACCCATGAAGGGTCCTTGATGGAGTAACCAATCTATTCCACCATGGCGTACACCCACGAAGGACTAGCCTCAGGAAGGTAGATCTTCACAAAGTAGGCGATCTCCAAGTCCTTACAAACTTTTTGGGTTGTTCATATATTTGAAGATTTCCAAGAACCTAGCAGATCTAGGAAGACACACACCCTCGAAAAGTAATAAGATACAAGTTGTTTGGTGATGAATCCCTTGCTCTTGTGCTTCAAAAGATAATCTCGTCAACACTCAGACTCTCTTAATATTTGACTATTGGATTGGAGAAGGTAGGAGTGGAAAGCAAGAGAGGATTAGATCTCAAAGGATTGGCATGGATGGTTGTGGTAGAAAGCCCTTTGAAATCAACACAAGGAGGTGGATTTATCTCTCAGAACATGTGATGGGAGTGGATTTTGCTTCAAGTGAGCTGTTTGGATAGGTGAAGGTATAAATAGGAGGGACGAAAATCTAACCTTTACCAAATTTATTACATAGCTCGAAAGCTCCAAAGTGACCAGCTTGGATGTTCCAACATGAACATAGGTAGCAACTTTCAGATGCTTCATATGGTCCGACCATAAAGCATTTGGAAGCTCTGAGGTGTACACTTGGGCAGTAGCACACTTTCTGTTGTTGCTTTAGAAATTCCAACATATTTGCTTCGGAAATTTCTGTAGGTTTGCTTTGAAGATTCTGACATGGCAACATTAGGTTTACGAGTAGATTTGGTGATTCCAAGTGGAGTACTTGGAGGCTCTAAATGGGGTAGGTTTATGCAACGGCTAAATCTAGTTAATGTTTCGGTGATTCCGACCGGAAGAACTCGGAAGATATATTGGAATCATTAAAGGAACTTGAGGGTCCTTGAAGTTTGATCGGATGGAGCAAGAAGCTCATCACTACAACCTCATCCCCTTTTGATAGAATTGGCATGCCTATGGGTTCAATCTTAGATCACTAAAATGAAAAAGAGGAATCCTCTGGCTTGGCCAATAGTTGTCTTGATGCATTTTGTAGGGGTCACATTCTATTCCTTTGTTTCACCCACAAGGAACATTTCTTGAAATAAAGCTTGTAGGTGGCATTAGTTCCTTGAGATATGCTGATATCAATTACCAAAATCCACCAAGCGGATTAAATGCACTTAATTTGACAATGTTTTTAAGATTATTTGGAGTAACCTATTAATAAAGTGCCAACCCATGTCTGTCATTGTTTACGTTTTCAAGGCAAATAGATATGTTACAAAATTCAGAAAAAACACGAGAGAAGTTTGGAGTCCTAGCGGCCAAATGGGCCAAGCCAACCACCCATGTGGGCCTTAGGGTCCCTAGGCACCCATGTAGGCTCCCTGGACATGACAACACCTAGGAAGTGTCTGATGGCTTATATATACCTAAAGAACAGCTTGAGATTTTTGCTGGATTTTTGTATGTTGCCACCACTACCTGTTATGAGGTGATCTTTGTTTTAACCCTTATCTTGCCCAGAAGCGGGTGCTCGTGCCCGGCGTCGAGCCAACCAATGGCAACACCCAGTAGTTTCCTCCGACGTGGACTTGTATGTCCGCTGACGGCAGCTAAAAAGGGCGTGAATAAAAAACTTACCTTCGATCTAGGAAGACTCTCCAGCTAACGAATCTTTCGATCTAGGAGGGGGAATTCCACATTAGATGTTCAAGGCGTCCAATAGCAGCCCAAACTCACACGCGAGCGAGGAGATCGATCTGTGTGGACTGGCCCATTTAGCTACCATAGTGTGGTTTTCCCTGTGCTGTTTTTTTCGTTTTCTTTATCTTTTTTAGGTATTCTTTTTTTTTTCCTATTTCTGTTACTCTTTTTTTAGTAATTCACATTTTTTAAATCAAAATTTGTTGAGACTTTAAAAAATTACTGGAGTTTGAATTTTTTCATCTTTTTCAAAAACTACTTGCGTTTTAAGAAAAATGTTGGGAATTTTAAAAGATTCACTTTTCTATTTTTTTAAATCTTCAAAATCATTAAGAATTTTAAGAGTCATTTGAAATTTTCAAAAACTGTTTGGATTTTTTAAAAGTTGCATTTTCCAAATTCTTTGTGTTTTTAAAAAATATTTGGAATTATTCGAAAATTGTTCAGTTTTTCTAAAAAATGTATGGAATTCTCAAATTTCTGGAAAAATTTGAAGAAAAATTGAAAATTTCGAAAAAATAATAAAATTTAGAAATTGTTCACAAGTTTTTTGAGAATCGAAAATGTGAAAAATTGTTCTCGCTTTATAAAATTCAAAAATTAAAAATTTTCACGTTTTCAAAAGATGTTCACTTTGTTTCAAAATTTGTTCACATTTTTTTGAACTTGAGCTACAGTAAAGTCACATGCTGTAGGGCCCGATGCTACAGTAGGATCTGCATACTAAAGTGAGCCCATGGCGCTACAGTACCGCCAATGGGCCGGCCAGTTGAACTGCCCATGTGTGAGTTGCCCCCTTATTGAAAGGCCAGTGTAGTCCTGGCCATGTCCGGCCCGGCCCTGTCGGCCCACCCAGGCCCAACACTAAAATCCAGGGCCTAGGCCCGATGGGCTTGCCCGTGGGCCGGGCTTGGGCTTGAGTTTTGAGCCCACCAGCAGGGCCTAGATGGGCTTGGGCTTGGCATATTGGCATTTTAAGGAAGAGGCCCGGCCCATGGCCCTAAGCCCTAAGGGCTTTTCGGGGCTTTTTACCAGATGGGTCGGGCTTGGGCTTGAAAAGTAGGCCTGATGGTAGGGCATGGGAGGGCCTGGGCCTCAGTTTTCTGCCGTGGGCTTTTTAAGGCCCGACCCAGGCCCGGCCCTGCCCGGCCCGTGGCCAGGTATAGGCCAGTGATACGCGCCGGACCGTCGGCCAAATTTTCGGCCGGTCAAACTGCACACGCACGATTTAAATAGCTACAACCGTACGATGGTCTTCCTTCCCTCAGTTGTTTCGTCAAGAAAACAAACAAAAAGTCATGGCAGCCATCATCAAGTACAACCCGTGATCCTCCGTGGACATCAGCCAGCTCGCCGTGCGTCCTCGCCTGCCTGCCTCGTCGCTGGTGGTCGTCATCGCATCCCCGTCCTCACCGGTTCCAGCAGGATGTCGCCTCCCCTCGTAGCAAAACGATGCCGTCGTAGCAAAATGCCCGACGTCTTTGTCGTTGCAGCACCTAGCCGCCGCCGTCGTATCACGCCCGTCGCCGCGCCACCGTGCCTCCGGCCGCAACACTCTGTGTTGCCGCTCGCACTGAGTTGAAGCTTTTTCTCATGCTGGTTGAAGTTTTTTTTCAGGCCGGTTGAAGCTTTTTTCTACCCGCCGACGCTTGCTGCACGGGGTTGAACGAACGACGGCTGCCAATGAACACCATTTAAGTGGATGTAGCAGAAATTCACGCCGGTTGTAGCAAAAAACAGTGACAGCTGCAGCAAAAGCGTTGTCGTCGCCGTCCCAGGTCACAACTCCGTCATTAATGAATGTAGCAAATCCCTCGTTGGTTGTAGCAAAAGCAGACCACAGTTGCAGCAAATAACCATCGCCGTCGTTGTGCGTCGTAGCTCCACCGTTAGTGGATGTAGCAAAAAATGTCGCTGGTTCCAGCATCCCGCGACGCGGTCGCAACATGCAGCACTAGCCGCCCTTGAGCTCGCAGCTCCATGATGGTCTGGGCATGGCCATGGTTGCCACAGTCACATCACTGACAAAAACGGATGCAGCTTCGCGGGACTGTGGTTGCAGCTTCTTCTCCCATCTCCGTTGGAGCTTCAGCCAGCAGTGGTGAACTGGATCTTGAAGACGACCTGAGGAAGAAGACAAAGAGGAAGGCTGAGAAAAATAAACAAGCGGTCGTGATGGGCCAAAGCCCAAAGGCAGATGGTGGGCCAAGGAGGAAAAATAACAACGTGAAACATGTACTGGGAGACGTGTGTGCGCTGGATCCCCTACGTGATCGAGTGGCGTGCATGCGACCAGCCGAAGCTTCAGCCGGTGCGCCGTTGCCAAACGTTTGCCTTATTGAGAACGAGCGTTCAATAGGAGCTAGTTCAAAGGAAATGGCAAAATTACTACGTATCATCATGGCAAACGTTGTCTGCATGGCTAGTCCAAGAAAAAACAATGGTATTGGCAAAAGAGCTAAATTGCCATGGCAAATTTAGGAAAATTAAGTTTTTATAAAATAAAAAATATCAAGGAAAATTAACCATGTAGGCAATGGCACATGAGGAGAAAAAAAACTACTTGAATCATGGCAACCTATACCAGAAGTGCTGCAAAATTCAATTTAGCTACTTTTCAGTCAGCTGATTTTCCATTTTTGGGTCAGTCGATTTTTCACCCGTTGATTTTGTTCTGTGATTCGTTCTGTACCATGAGTTGTTTCGGTTGTGTAAAAATTGACTGAACCTTGAAGTGGATCAGTCGTATCGTTATTGGGCCGATGCCTCGACCCCGATATCCTATTTCTTCGCCCGTTTAGCTGCAGCCCAGCCCGTAGAGAAAAGTCGCTCTCTCTGTCGTCTCTTCTTCTGCTTCACTCCTCTTCTCCTCTCTTATCCACTCTCTTCGCTGCTCTTTGCCCCCATTGCCCCCCACCTCTGACCGTGGAGGCTTTGTGCTTCATTGCCCCCCCAATTCATTTCTTTTTTCTGTATGATTCATTTGCTATTTTAAGTCATTCATTTGTTGTTTCTGTTGATATCTATTTTGCAGGGATTTCGAGGTGTCACTGGTTAGGGTTTTCTCTGCTTGCTGTGAGGTCTGCTAGGGGAGGCTTTAGGTATGTGTTCTTCCATTTCTTTTTTGCTTTTGATTTCTCCCTATGATTTATAGATCTTGGTTAGGTATACAAGAAGCTTTGAGAGCAGTCGTTGAAATCACTAGCCTGAAGACTGAACCAACATTGATTTTGTTTAAGGAATACCATTGCAGTCCCTTCTCTTAATCAAGTGTGTTCTGATGCATGGTTCAGTTCTCTTTTGTCAATTTCTATCTGACTTAAGGCGTTTAACTTTTGAATTGACATATTCTACAACTCTGTAACCGATTGTCTGAAGCTAGCATTGACTGCAACTAGGATACTAACATGTACAATTGTCAGCCTCGTCAATGTTAAACTGTATGCACTTGACAGATTTCAACCAAATGGTTGTACAACTAGATTCATAGTTAAGCCTGAATTTAGGTGGGTTTTGTTTGACTCTGAAAGTGCCATTTGGTCACTTGGTGTGGTATCTCAACTCTTCTATTTGAGAATAAATAACACTATTCATCTCAAAATGATATAAACTTGGTGTGGCGTATTTTTTTTGTTAGTTGTGTTGGTGTGCAATTTTCATGTCATTTGATTAGTTTTATGTTTAGTTTTCCCAAGGGTTTATGTCCCAAGGTCTTGAAGATATCAACAGTGACAAGAGCCCAGCTTCGAGTTCCTTTTGTTCCATCGGACATCGTGGTGTTCTGTGTAGTCCCCACTACACTCCTGGTGGTGATGCTAGTGGATCTGGTGGTGATGCTGGTGCTGCTGCGACTTCCTGCTCTGTTTGAAGCGTATGGTTCAAGCTCGGTCTTAAGACATATTGGGTCTGCTTTTGGAACTGTATGCCTTATAGGCAGCTAGTACGATGTCGTCTTTAGATTTTGTATTAGTTTGTCCCATGTTGTCAAGTTGAACTGTCACCTCTTAGTTACCTAGGTTGAATTTGCTTTTGCAATCTAGTTGTGTAATGTTTGCGACCACTACTGAATCTCATTGAAATTAGTGGCAAAACTTTGGTCTGTCGTTTTATTATTTGGCTATTATAAAAAAAATTGTAGGCTATGTAGTGGTCATCTTCTTTGTTTTTAATTTGAAAAGTTGGGGTACTCTGTCCCTATCTTTGTCAATTTGAACATGTAATATTTCCTTGTGTTTATTTCAAACTTCTACAACTGTGATTTTGAGCTTGCTGATATTGTTTTGTTGCAGGTCACAGTGCCTTCTTCCAATCTTTGAAGATAAGTTGGAATTCAAGGTAGAAAATATTTTGTGGAATGCCACTTCCTATAGGTATTTTGGTCGTTTATAGTTTCTTAAAATTCATATTTTTTGCAATGCTCATTACTGATTGTCTTCATAGTTACTTCCCATAGTAATGTTAACGTTCCTTCTTTGTTTTCTCCCATGTCTCTTTTCTGACATCTGTGCAACATGTAATGTTATGATAGTGCCACAACCTGAGCAAGTGATTTTCCCTTGGCGACAACTTTCTCCACTAATCCTTTCTGCTAGTTATCCATTTGTACAACTCTTTGGACGTGCAAATGCAATATTCAGACTTCTTAGTTTTATAATTTTGTTTTTCAAAATTATTATATTCCAACCATAACAATGGTTTTTCATGTTGATAGCAACTTTAGCATGCAAATCTAATTCCTTACATTATAGTCATTGTTGATGCTTACCTTGTGTTTTTGTTGGTTGTATCATGAGAATGCACTTGCTGATATTCCTGTTGTGTAATTTTTGGCACCTACATAAGCAATTTCAGATTATTAGTTATTTTTTGGGTAACTTAAACTAGAGTTTTGAAACTTCTGCCTCTGCATCCATTTTTATTCAGTGTTCCTCACCTTGTTGACAGTATGGTCTGCTCCACCATGAAGTTGTTGTTGCTCATAATGAAGTTGCGCAACTTCTGTAGGTTGCATATGCAATTATCTTTTTAATATCTTGATATGACATGAAAGCATAGTACTAATTGATGCAATGGTAGCATAATGACTTCCATGGTGTCGCAGCAGCGCTGTTCCTTCTGATTTTGAATCTCTGTATCCTGCAAATGCAATTTCGATATAATTAGTGTCATCATGTGGAAGTTAATCGTAATGCTAATGGCTGGCAGCCATGACAACCAAAACAGTGGCTATTGCAATTGTCTGCTGACGCAACAGTGGTGTCTGTCAGCAAGATTTTATACCCTATTCATCTCCTTGTTGATAATATGTTTTGCTACTGCATGTTGGTGTTGTTGCTGATACTTATTCTGTGCAACTTCTTTATCGTGCATCAGCAATTAAGATAACCAGATTCATTAGCAATATATTTTTCCGTAGTTAACAGCTGGATACTGTAATAGGAATGGTTGCTACGGCAACAAAATTTGTGTCTACACTTATGTTTATGATTTCGATTTTTATCTTCAGGAAGGGTAATAGGCTTCCCAAAATTCATTCATCTATAGAAAAACTTCATTATATTCTTTCTTTTGCATTTGGAAGGGTAATAGGCTTCCCAAAATTCATTCAACTATAGAAAAACTTCATTCTATTCTATCTTTTGCATTGGGAAGGGTAACATGCTTCCCAAAATTAATTCCTCTATAAAAAACTTAATTCTATTATGTCATTTGCTTTTGCATTTTATCTTTATCTATTGATTTTAGTTTATGTTTTGTTTATGCTTAGTTTCTTCAGACTATGTAGTAGGTTCCGACTTTGATGAAGTACCTGAAGTTTTCTATGTTGTCCTTGATGAGGAATGCTTCAGGAGGATGATGAGTTGTATTAATCATTTCTTTTATAGTTTGACTTATTTTGTAGATATCAATCTATGTGTATGTGTTTACTTAGCCACTGCATTTTTTCATGGCTAATATGAAACCTGTGTATTTTAGGTGTTGTTCCCCATCCTATGTCTTGATTGTCTTTGTAATTAGTTATATAGATGGAACTATAATTTGTCTTTCCATGATCTAAATCCAGTTGACATTGATCAATTATGCAAGTATAATTATAATCGTGAATACAGTGAGGTACTCTGTATTACATATAGCTTGAATTCTTTTGTACATATCAATGTATCTGCTTCCAATAAAACCTAAATCAGCATATCAACAAGGCTAATATGAATCTTGCTGTTGTAAAATGTGTGCAAGTTTAGTATGATTAACATGCAATTTTTATTTGTAGTCTTTGAATTTATGAATTAGGCTTTTGCTGTAATTATAGTTGTACTCATAGTCATGCTCATGCATTTTATTACTTGCAGTAATGAGAATGCAATAATTAGGTTTAGGTAGATTTTTGCAAGTACATCGATCCTTTCTCTTTTGAAGTTGTTTTCTATATTTCTTGGGGTTTTTTTTTGCGTTGACTTGTTCTTGTTATGGCTATCTCTCTGAATATGCAAATTTAATTCTAACATAGACAACTTCTTTAGGGAGCTGTACTGCCGAAACTTTTAGTTTGACAACTTCTTTAGCCCTAGATGTGATAGTTATATTTCTGTAAGTATGTATGCATGCTTGTATTTATAGTTCTTGCGTGTTGCTGTTGAAGAACAAGTGAAAGTTTAGTTCTCTGAATATGCAAATTCAAAATTCTGCCATGAGGGTGTTGTTCTGATTTTACTTGTAGTTAAATAATTTCTAGCACAAGCAGGTCAAGATGTTGTAGTATGCATGCTCATAGTATAGTTCTTCTATATTGCTACTCAACAACAACTGCAAGCTTAGTTTTCTGAATATGTAAATTTAGTTAGTTCATGGATATTTTAGATTCTGGCTTCAGGGAGGTGTTCAGCCTTAACTGTAGTTTAACAATTTTTCTAGTATAACTAGGTGATTTTTATACATATCTATGCATGCTCACACTACACTTCTTTGTATGTTGCTTTTGATCAACAACTGCAAGTTTCCCCGTAAAAAAAACAACAACTGCAAGTTTAGTTTTCTGATTGTGCAAATTCAGTATGTGCATGCAATTTTTAGATTATGCCTGCAGGTAGGTGTTCTGCCTTGACTATAGTTAAACATTTTGTAGTACAAATAGGTGAAAATGGTCAAAATGCTGTGGTTATCTTTTTGTACATATGTATGCGTGCTAGTACTATACTTTATTGTATGTTACTTTTGGTCAAAAACTGCAAATTTAGTTATCTGAATATGCAAATTCAGTATATGCATGGAAATTTTAGATTCTGATTTCAGGATGGTGTTCTGCTTTAACTGTAGTTAAACAATTTGTAGTACAACTAGGTGAAGATCTTGTGGTTATCTTTTTGTACATATGTATGCATGCTAGCACTATACTTCTTTGTATGTTGCTTTTGGTCAACAACTGCAAGTTTAGTTCTCTGAATATGCAAATTCAATTCCTTCTTGGAATTTTTAAATTCTGCCTTTAGGGAGGTGTTCTGTTTTTAAATTCTGAATATGTCAGGTCGTCACATAAGATGCAGCAGCAAAATCAAAACACAGAAGGCAGAAGATGGCAAGAGAATTTTCAAGATATCAAAATCAAAATCAAAACACCAAATTGTCAGGTTGTCACATATTGTCAGGCCCTTTTTTTTGGTCTGGACAGAAGGCAAAAGAGGGCAAGAGAATTTTTTCAGCCAGTTTGGTTGTTGGGCTGATTGACTGACCCTAACTTTGGGTCAGTCAGTTTTCTTCTGTCCTCTTTTCTTTTCCTTTGTTGTAGTAATCAACTGACCACATTCTACAATCAGTCGATTGACCTGTAGCCGCTCCTTGCAAATTACCCTATATCATAAGAAAAAAAAACTATGTTAAAAAATGGTTGATTTGCATTATAAATCATGCTGACTGGGTACTTGAAACTATATATGAATGTAGCCGAATACACGTTCAAATTTGATTTTGTTTACAATACTTCACTAAATGTTCAAGCTTGTGGGACAATGTCCTGGTCTCAATCAAATGACTCACCTGTCCTAAAATATGGGCATAGTGATAGCAAATCATGGTTGAACTGAATTTTCAAAAAAAAAAAAAATCATGGTTGAACTGAATGTAGCATGGCTTGCTGGCTACATAGAGCACCCCCCCGCGTCCCTTGTATACTTTAAGCGCTATATTGATGGAATAAAACTCCCTAGTTTACCCGCAAAAAAGTCATAAAATATGAAGTATTAATAATACAAAAGCCAGTCTAGATAACGTACACAAGCACAAAAGATGAACTCAGATAGAGATACAGTGAAGAATCGGGAGCTAGCATTTCTTGTGTAATACGTACGAGAGAAGTAGTATAGTACTATAACAGTACAACAGGATACCAATATCAAACTGAGACAGACACCAACAAGATAAACTCGCACTACCATCCATATAGGTAGTTTATTGTGCTGCGTACTCGACAAAGTACGTACCCTTCGAGATTAGCAACGACACTGACACTTGACTTGACTCCATCGATATGGGATACGGCGCCGTGAGCAACTGCCGTACTTCTGGCCGCCGGCGGCTGCCGAGACTGCTCACGGGTGAATACATGGTCTCAGGCGTCGGACCATGTGACGGGCACCTCGCCGATGTCGCTGTCGAGCCCGAGCGCCTTCCACACGGCTTCCGTGGTGTCCACGATGTTGGTCTTGCAGCCGTGGTTGGAGTCGCACTCATCCACCACCTTGGCCTGCACGGTGCGCCCGTTCTTCTTGCTGGTGATGTTGATCATCTTGCCGCACCGGCGTCCGCCCGCGTACCACCTCGTCGACAGCGCCACGATCATGTCCTTGTCGCTGTGGTATTTGCCGTCGCACTCCGACGGTGCGCCGCCGTCCTCGCCTTTCTGGAACCCGTTCACCGTCATCACGCCAGGCGTGCCGCCGCCGCCGCCGCCGCCACCGCTGCCGCCCGGCGACGGGCAGTGGGGTTTCTTGTGCTTGTGGACCATGCCTGGCACGGAGTCGTCCTCGCCGACGCAGGGGTCCGGCTTGGCGTGGTGCCGGGCCACGGATAACGTGGACAGCTGCAGTAAGATCACAAGCATGGCCACGACCGCGAGCCTCGTGTTCGCCATGGCTAAGCTTCTGCCAGCTTACCTGCTGCCCTTTGACTTGACTTGCTGTGGGTGGTGATGAGTTGTGGCTGGTTCGAGGAGTTTATATAGGCGCACGTACGTATATACCGATACTCTCTCGGTGTGCTCGATACAGGCCTAAAATGGCTGCGTTAGATGACAACTGAATTGTAGAGATGAGTTCGTTTGGATTACATGGTGTCGCTAATATTACAGCGGTAATAACTGAGGGCAGAACACAGCAGGTCGCTCTTGGTAGAGAGAACGTACCAGTTTTCACTACTCCAAGCAGAGAAAATTCCAAAATCAAAGCTTTCTAATCGTGATATACTACGATATGACTAGATGAGCAAGAGCCAAGTGTATCGTAGTTGGTGGTGTGTCCAATGTACGTCAATACTATTATGTGTAAATGTTGTTTAATCCCGTACGCGAGCCGTCTGGAGAGTTCTTTTTAGTAAAATGGAGGAACTCTACCGAAGAGGAAGGACACGCAAATAAGGGGGCACGCACTTCGTGGGCCGTTAATCTACGTGGAGATTCGCGACATTGGTTATGTATACGCACAATTTTAGTCTCATTTATGTATGTAATTCATTCGTATATAAAGCCGATATACATGTCGGTCTCTGGTCTGATACTGTTTGGTGTGGGTCTCAAAAACAAAGAACGGGAAGATATGAACTAATATAGGACAGAAAAACGATTCGTTCATTAAGCCATTGTTGTGTTGTTCTTCTTAGTTCTTCTTTCTTCTTATCTTCCTGTTCCACGAAATATCCATGGTTAAGCCGACTTTGAATCGGTCCTTGCATATTGAAGGTCTCGAAGATAAGAACACATACGGCAGTATGTAGATAGGAAAAGGGACAAGTTTCTTGGAGAAGTTTATTTTCTTATCTAAACGCAGAGATCATCTTCTTTCTTTACGGATTCGAAGGGCTTCAAACATAAGAACGCCTGCATAAATATGATGCTTCAAAAAGGTACAAACTGCTTTGAAAAGGTTTGCTTTGTTATCAATCTTGTACAAGTCGGAAATATCGTTGTTGATGTTGTTCTTTGATCTTTTTTTATTTTCATCTTGGAACAACTTTTGTGTTCGAGATTTGGAGTAGGATGAATTGGATCTTAGAATCCAGCTACAATAACTGGCAGTACATGTAACAAGTTAGAATCACTGAAATTTTATGTTCAGACGATTTACGAAGAAGTTACAACTTATGAAACTTTAGATGAACGTAATACTTGTTTTTTGTATTTATTTGTATAGCTGAATACTTAATCGTGTTGAAATAATTCTGATAAACGAATGTTTCGACTGGATTGGATTTAATAGTAATTCAATCTTATTAATCATGTTTATGTCTTAAAAAATCCATTGTTCTTCTAAACAATAATATTATTTCACATATTGTTTGAGATACTAAAATTGTGAACAATGCAAGTTTATGATCTAGAATACTACTACTTGGACAAAATCAGTTGCTATACATTTATTCATGTAGAAAACATCGATTTAGGTTACTAGGTCATGAACTAAATTTTAAACTAATAATTAAAAACTTAAACTGTAAATAAGAATAGTACTATAGTGAAAGTTGATCGCTAAATTGACTTGAAGCTGACTTTTTTTCAAACAACGATGATTTTGTTTAGAAAAATCTAGAGCAATAATTATCTACAACAATGCCATAGTTTAATGTACAAGAATAAATAAGTCACTAAAACTGAATGTACATTCTCAAACAGAACGGCAAATAGGGAACAACGCTTCCGTCTACATTGTAATCTGAACATTCTAACCACTAAGGACTAAAGAATTTTGCTGACATTAAATATCTCACTGATGTAAACCCTAAACCTAAACCTAACCTGGAACCCTAACTCCCAAAGGCCATGATTAGTTAGAATATAGCGAAGATGTAGAAAGTTCTAATGTATAAACCTTTAACCCTAACCCTAAACCCTAAGCACTAAATCCTAAATCCTGAACAACAAAATCCTAATCCCTAAACCCTAAGCCATAAACATTAAACCCTAAACCCTGAACCCAAAACACTTGTACTATAAATAGCAAACAATAGGCGCCTGATGACAAAATTGGAATAAATAAAAACAGTAAAATGAATTGTGATTTAAGGAGTATATTTTTTGACCATATAATAAATATATGTTGGTTGAAGTAGAGCATATGTATGCTCGAATATCATGTAATTGGATTTCAAAATGATTTGACTACAAAAAGATAGATCGAAAGATATGCATATATGGACAAAGAAGAAAATTGATTTTATATTTATTTCAAGAGTGTATGTTACAAGATGATAGAAATAATTTACTTACAAAAGTATTTTAAAAACTAAATTAAGATAGTATGTGACGTGGGAAGAACGATTCGTTTGAATTAAACTATAACTTCACTTGTGGAGGATGTTGATAAGATAACGATATACAGTTACTTAAAAACATCACAAATTAACTTTAGCGCAACAAATACAAAACATATTCAAAATGAATTGTGATTATAAGGATGAGAAACAATTTGTTTGTAATTTTGGAGTTGGTCAAAGTGCATATGACTGGGACATAATAAACAATAGGTACCGTAATATCAATGGTCGATTTACACGTATGAAGAGATAATGGAGCAACTAAGTTTTGACTGTAAGTTTCATGGCAACGAACCGGATAGATATCATAGTATGAATGATGCATTTACACGTGTGCACAATCCAACGTAGTATGGGAAGACGAGACGTTTGACTGGTCCACTTGCCTCTTGTAGTTAGTGATGGTCGCATATAATTAGAGTACTTTGTGGGTTAGTTCCTCGATGCATCACCATATCCTCTCTAATTCACTCTCCACTTGTACATCAATGGCGGACAACGAACATGGGGTTCCGCCGGACGAACCTCTTTTGGAGTTTTGGGTGGAGTCGCGTCTGGTATTAAGGGAGATTTGCCGGCTGCACGTCGAGGAGGAGGAGTAAGAGGCTCAGGCAATGGCCGAATTTCAGGAAGAGAAGAGAACCTCAACAAAATCGTCGAATTGGTGTACGGTCCTGGTCGGATTGTTCACCAGGGTCGTGGCCATGGGCGTGGAGTTGGCGGCGTTGGGGTCAGAGATGCTAGCGTTGCTGCTGCGGATGACGAGGGGTTAGGTGGTGCCACTGCTGCAGTCATGGCGGCGGGGTCGACGGTGGCGGTAGCCGAGGCAGAGGTGCTCTTGGCAGTGATCGTGGCCGCAGAAGGAATTAATGGTTGTACCGTACGTACCTATCTATCACCATTTCATCTTTTCTATCAATGTAATTTGCCTTGTGAGCATTTGCCGCATCAGTTTCAGTTAATGAAAATGAATGATATGAATGTGTTCATGTACTCAACTATTATATGTCTGAATATTCTTGTTTCTTAAATACATTGGTATGAGCATGAGGACTGATAGTAGGTTGAAATTTGTACACTAACTAAGTTCCGCGAGATGAACTAATACATTTTATATACATTATAGGACACAAAACTTACATTAGACATATATAGATTGTAATATAGGTTTATGTCAATGCAACATAAAGAATGTGTTCAACTAGGTTTTATTCCAGTTTTGAAAGTAAACAAATCACAAGACTAGATTCCAATAGATTAAAGAAGAGACATATCTTAGCATAAATATTTGCGATATCAATTCACTATTATGCTAAAAGCACATCGCAGAACATACATAACTAATATGAAGGCTATATCGATGCAAACAAAGAGAGAAACATTCAAGAATGGTATCGCATTTGATTGTTGTCACACTTCAAAATTGGAAGTAGTATGGTAGAATCATATATATCATATTTTAAAACATTGGTTAGGCAACACTTACAGATAATACCATAATAACCACATACAACATACACTACTGCAGGATGATCCAAACGCGACACTACGATCAGAGACCCTTCGATGAAACTGTGTGCGATGTCATAATCGCAAATAGTGGTGTAAAAAAACCGTTAAAAAATGTGCAAAACGTTTGCGATGACGGATGCATCAAACACGGTTCAAATTTTAGGTGCGTGTGCGATGCAGGGCATACGATTCAGTTCAATTAACTGTTTGGGATAAGAAGGAACAAAAGAAACGGGCAGCCAGATGAAGACGTGTGCGATATACAGCATACGGTTCACTAGGATGGACTGTGTGTGATTAGGCAATACAATGGAAACGGTTCAACTGAACAAGATATGTGTGATACGCGGCAAACAGGTCCGTAATCAGAAATGTCTGCGAAAACCAATAATAACAGAGACGATTGCTGCTAAGAAGCCGTGTGATTTGCTCTGTCTACAGTAGAATAACATGTATATATATATATATATGTGTGTGTGTGTGTGTGTGTGAAATAAACATCCAATTACATAAGTGACTATACAGATCATTCGCACACACCTCAATAAACAATTGCATGCATTATAAAGTAGGAGAAACGATCGTCTAGTCATCTACTTCTTGTGACGCTCCCGCCACTGCTCTGTGTCTCGATCCCTCGTCTGGGGCAGGAAGAAGACACTTCCTTATATCAACGATCCGCCTGTACATCTCGTAGCTTGTGTACGCGTCCATGGCCGCGTACTTGACATGTTGTTCATCCAGTCTCTCATGCCACACACTGTGCCAGGCGTTCTTGTCCTTATTGCTCTCGTTGTTCATCTTCATGTAGTAGGGGTCGATGATGGCCGAGGCGAGGTCAACCAGGGAGTTCAGTTTGTTTTTGTTGCTGCCCCAGACCTTGTAGTGGTGCTGGATGTTGACAAGATTCGGGCATTTCAAGTCCGAAACCTTGAGCTCTTTTAGATCGTTAGTGGTGTCCACCGTAGCGAAACTGTAGTCGGAGCTGTTGATAAACCTGGAGAAACGCTCGCAAGGCCTTGTGGCAAGGTGGTAGTGGTAGACGAGGACGTCATGTCACACGCACAACTGGGCGACGACAACCTTCTGATTGTGCCCGGCACGACCGATGGTGTACTCGAGGTCGAAGCCGACAACTCGGTACTTGTCCTTGGCAAGGAACTACTCCATAGTTTGGATGGAGCTCTGCACGAGACCGGATCGTTCGTTTACACCATCGAGAGGGCCTTCCCCCTCACGTGGGTGTCCACTACGTGATGCGTGGTGAACTGCCCGCCGTTGTCGTCGTCGGCCGCTGGGAGCGCCATTGGAACCGCTGGATGTCCTCTTTGTATGTGTCGTCGTGGGTGTGCTTATTGTGTCGTGTGACGCGAGAGATATAACGTAAATGGCCGCAGGAATAAATGGTGGCCAGGCAGCCTGGATTCTCTGCGCGTCCGCATGGCAGTTTTTGCAGCGGGTAACTGCATTGTCGCGCCGCGCCCGGCGCAACCGCATGCACACGAACGTGCGTGATCGTGCGCCGGCCCCAAACACTGGCAGCGCGCGTGGAGGGACGAGGGCAGAGCACCCGAAGGGACGCGAGAGCATAGCACACGCGGCGGGACGCGAGCAGAGCGCGCAACGGCCGCCTAAACCGCAAGCATCCACACGCATAGAGCAGTTGAACACGCAGGAAATGGTCGCCTACAAGCCGGCCGACAGTTGCGTCGCTGCGTAGAGAGCGGCCGTGTGCTACCACCTCCGTCTAGTCTATAGTCCCTTTTATATTCTGTGCCATACTTTGCCCTCAAATTTAATCCATAAAATGTTAATGCATGTTATAAAAATTATATAATTGGAAACTATGTTCAAATACTAATCCAACTATATAATCTTTGGCGACATGCATTCGTATTTTATTAGTTAAATCATACTTATAAACCAGGACGGGGGTATAGTAGGTAATTAAATCGCAAATGTTTTTTTATTAACCGTGTGTGTACGCGGCCTTCGTCCTCCTCTCGCACGTTTTGTCACCCCGCTGCCGCAGACGGCTTACGGCGCAAGATTGCGCAGCGCGCGGGGGCGTACTTTTGGCCAAACGGTGGCGCCAATGAATCGTCGGTGAGCCCGTTCCCGCGCAACCTCGCAGGTTCCCGTGCAAGCTTCCCGCCCGACACGGTGAAATTCCCCAAAATCCCAATGCTTACCGGCCTGCTATAAAAACCCTCACGGCCGGGGCGTCCTGCGTCGCATTCCCCCTATAGCTTATCTCGTCAGCTTCTCCCACAATCGCCAATGGCACTGGTCCGTCGTCGTCGCTCAGCCACTCCGCCGTCATCAGATGACAACTCCAGCTGGGAGGCTACACCGCGGCGGCGGCACAGTCCCCGGCGTAGTGTAGTCCGCGTGGCGTCCCTGTCGGGTGTGCGCGGAACACCCACCACATGCTCCGCCGCCGGTGCCCGTCGGCAGCTGTTGCCGGCCGTCGTTGCCGCCACACCACCGTCGAGAGCCAGAGCCATCGCCCGCTCCACCGCCGCAGCCCGAAGGCGAGAGGTGGCCGTCGTGGCCGCCACTGCACTGCCGGCCACCGTGGCCATCACCCGCTCCGCTACCGTGGCCCGAAGGCGGGAGGTGGTGGTCGTGGCCGCCACCCCTTCATCGGCCGCCGTGGCCGCCAGCCCACCGTCGACCGTCGGGGTCATCACCCGCTCCGCCACTGCCGCCCGAAGGCAGGAGGCGGAGGTGGATGCCTCCACGTGCGCCAGCGACCTTGCGCGCTACATCGAGTTTCTGCGGGAGGAGGAGGGGCACCTCGTCGAGCATGCAAAGAGCCTTACCGCCGCCGTGGCCGCGGCACACGTCGCCTCAGAGGCGAGGAATCAGGAGATCTACGAGGAGAACCACTACTTTGAGAGGGGTCGTCTGGAGCGGCAGAGGGCATTCGTGAAGGAAATATGCCCTAGAGGCAATAATAAAGTTGTTATTTATATTTCCTTATATCATTATAAATATTTATTATTCATGCTAGAATTGTATTAACTGGAAACTTAGTACATGTGTGAATACATAGACAAACAGAGTGTCACTAGTATGCCTCTACTTGACTAGCTCGTTGAATCAAAGATGGTTAAGTTTCCTAGCCATAGACATGAGTTGTCATTTGATTAACGGGATCACATCATTAGAGAATGATGTGATTGACTTGACCCATTCCGTTAGCTTAGCATTCGATCGTTTAGTATATTGCTATTACTTTCTTCATGACTTATACATGTTCCTATGACTATGAGATTATGCAACTTCCGAATACCGGAGGAACACTTTGTGTGCTACCAAACGTCACAACGTAACTGGGTGATTATAAAGGTGCTCTACAGGTGTCTCCGATGGTACTTGTTGAGTTGGCATAGATCAAGATTAGGATTTGTCACTCCGATTATCGGAGAGGTATCTCTGGGCCCTCTTGGTAATGCACATCACTATAAGCCTTGCAAGCAATACAACTAATGAGTTAGTTGCGGGATGATGTATTACAGAACGAGTAAAGAGACTTGCCGGTAACGAGATTGAACTAGGTATTGAGATACCGATGATCGAATCTCGGGCAAGTAACATACCGATGACAAAGGGAACAACGTATGTTGTTATGCGGTTTGACCGATAAAGATCTTCGTAGAATATGTAGGAGCCAATATGAGCATCCAGGTTCCGCTATTGGTTATTGACCAGAGACGAGTCTCGGTCATGTCTACATAGTTCTCGAACCCGTAGGGTCCGCACGCTTAACGTTCGGTGACGATCGGTAATATGAGTTTATGTGTTTTGATGTACCGAAGGTAGTTCGGAGTCCCGGATATGATCACGGACATGACGAGGAGTCTCGAAATAGTCGAGACATAAAGATCGATATATTGGATGACTATGTTTGGACTTCGGAAGGGTTCCGGGCAAGTTCGGACAAATACCTGAGTATCGGGGGTTACCGGAACCCCCCGGGGAGTGTAATGGGCCTATGGGGCCTTAGTGGAGAAGAGGAGGGGCGGACAGGGCAGGCCGCGCGCCCCCTCCCCCTCTAGTCCGAATTGGACAAGGAGGGGGGGGGCGGCGCCCCCCTTTCCTTCCTCCTCTCTCCTCCTTCCCTCTCTCCTACTCCTACTCTTGGAAGGGTTGGAGTCCTACTCCCGGTGGGAGTAGGACTCCCATTGGGGCGTGCCTAGGAGGGCCGGCCCCTCCCCCTCCTCCACTCCTTTATATACGGGGGAGGGGGCACCCCATAGACACACAAGTTGACCAGTTGATCTTTTAGCCGTGTGCGGTGCCCCCCTCCACCATAATCCACCTCGGTCATATCGTAGCGGTGCTTAGGCGAAGCCCTGCGTCGGTAGCATCATCATCACCGTCATCACGCCGTTGTGCTGACGGAACTCTCCCTCGAAGCTCTGCTGGATCGTGAGTTCGAGGGACGTCATCGAGCTGAACGTGTGCTAAACTCGGAGGTGCCGTGCGTTCGGTACTTGGATCGGTCGGATCGTGAAGACGTACGACTACATCAACCGCATTGTCATAATGCTTCCGCTTTCGGTCTACAAGGATACGTGGACAACACTCTCCCCTCTCGTTGCTATGCATCACCATGATCTTGCGTGTGCGTAGGATTTTTTTTTGAAATTACCACGTTCCCCAACAGTGGCATCCGAGCCAGGTCTATGCGTAGATGTTATATGCACGAGTAGAACACAAGTGAGTTGTGGGCGATACAAGTCATATTGCTTACCAGCATGTCACACTTTGATTCAGTGGTATTGTTGGATGAAGCGGCCCGGACCGACATTACGCGTACGCTTACGCGAGACTGGTTCTACCGACGTGCTTTGGAGATGGAGATCAAAGGCACAAGATGATGATGGCCATATCATATCACTTATATTGATTGCATGTGATGTTTATCCTTTATGCATCTTATTTTGCTTAGTTCAACGGTAGCATTATAAGATGATCTCTCACTAAATTTCAAGGTACAAGTGTTCTCCCTGACTATGCACCATTGCGAAAGTTCATCGTGCCGAGACACCATGTGATGATCGGGTGTGATAAGCTCTACGTTCACATACAACGGGTGCAAGCCAGTTTTGCACATGCGGAATACTCGGGTTAAACTTGACGAGCCTAGCATATGCAGATATGGCCTCGGAACACTGAGACCGAAAGGTCGAGCGTGAATCATATAGTAGATATGATCAACATAATGATCTTCACCATTGAAAACTACTCCATCTCACGTGATGATCGGACATGGTTTAGTTGATAGGGATCACGTGATCACTTAGATGATTAGAGGGATGTCTATCTAAGTGGGAGTTCTTAAGTAATTTGATTAATTGAACTTTAATTTATCATGAACTTAGTACCTGATAGTATTTTGCATGTCTATGTTGTTGTAGATAGATGGCCCGTGCTGTTGTTCCGTTTAATTTTAATGCGTTCCTTGAGAAAGCAAAGTTGAAAGATGATGGTAGAAATTACACGGACTGGGTCCGTAACTTGAGGATTATCCTCATTGCTGCATAGAAGAATTATGTCCTGGAAGCACCGCTAGGTGCCAAACCTGCTGCAGGAGCAACGCCAGATGTTATGAACGTCTGGCAGAGCAAAGCTGATGACTACTCGATAGTTCAGTGTGCCATGCTTTACGGCTTAGAACCGGGACTTCAACGACGTTTTGAACGTCATGGAGCATATGAGATGTTCCAGGAGTTGAAGTTAATATTTCAAGCAAATGCCCGGATTGAGAGATATGAAGTCTCCAATAAGTTCTACAGCTGCAAGATGGAGGAGAATAGTGCTGTCGGTGAGCATATACTCAAAATGTCTGGGTATAACAATCACTTGATTCAAGTGGGAGTTAATCTTCCGGATGATAGTGTCATTGACAGAATTCTTCAATCATTGCCACCAAGCTACAAGAGCTTCATGATGAACTATAATATGCAAGGGATGGATAAGACAATTCCCGAGCTCTTTGCGATGCTAAAGGCTGCGGAGGTAGAAATCAAGAAGGAGCATCAAGTGTTGATGGTCAACAAGATCACCAGTTTCAAGAAAAAGGGTAAAGGGAAGAAGGGGAACTTCAAGAAGAACGTCAAGCAAGTTGCTGCTCAAGTGAAGAAGCCCAAGTCTGGACCTAAGCCTGAGACTGAGTGCTTCTACTGCAAAGGGACTGGTCACTGGAAGCGGAACTGCCCCAAGTATTTGGTGGATAAGAAGGATGGCAAGGTGAACAAAGGTATATGTGATATACATGTTATTGATGTGTACCTTACTAATGCTCGCAGTAGTGCCTGGGTATTTGATACTGGTTCTGTTGCTAATATTTGCAACTCGAAATAGGGACTACGGATTAAGCGAAGATTGGCTAAGGACGAGGTGACGATGCGTGTGGGAAATGGTTCCAAAGTCGATGTGATCGCGGTCGGCACACTACCTCTACATCTACGTTCGGGATTAGTTTTAGACCTGAATAATTGTTATTTGGTGCCAGCGTTAAGCATGAACATTATATCTAGATCTTGTTTGATGCGAGATGGTTATTCATTTAAATAAGAGAATAATGGTTGTTCTATTTATATGAGTAATATCTTTTATGGTCATGCACCCTTAAAGAGTGGTCTATTCTTTTCGAATCTCGATAGTAGTGATACACATATTCATAATATTGAAGCCAAAAGATGCAGAGTTGATAATGATAGTGCAACTTATTTGTGGCACTGTCGTTTAGGTCATATTGGTGTAAAGCGCATGAAGAAACTCCATTCTGATGGACTTTTGGAATCACTTGCTTATGAACCACTTGGTACTTGCGAACCATGGGCAAGATGACTAAAACGCCGTTCTCCGGAACGATGGAGCGAGCAACAGATTTGTTGGAAGTCATACATACTGATGTATGTGGTCTGATGAATGTTGAAGCTCGCGGGGGGTATCGTTATTTTCTCACCTTCACAGATGATTTGAGCAGATATGGGTATATCTACTTGATGAAACATAAGTGTGAAACATTTGGAAAGTTCAAAGAATTTCAGAGTGAAGTAGAAAATCATCGTAACAAGAAAATAAAGTTTCTACGATCTGATCGTGGAGGAGAATATTTGAGTTACGAGTTTGGTCTTCATTTGAAACAATGCGGAATAGTTTCGCAACTCACGCCACCCGGAACACCACAGCGTAATGGTGTGTCCGAACGCCGTAATCGTACTTTACTAGATATGGTGCGATCTATGATGTCTCTTACTGATTTACCGCTATCGTTTTGGGGTTATGCTTTAGAGACGGCTGCATTCACATTAAATAGGGCACCATCTAAATCCGTTGAGACGACGCCTTATGAGCTGTGGTTTGGCAAGAAACCAAAGTTGTCATTTCTTAAAGTTTGGGGTTGCAATGCTTATGTGAAGCTTCAACCTGATAAGCTCGAACCCAAATCGGAGAAATGTGTCTTCATAGGATACCCAAAGGAGACTATGGGTACACCTTCTATAGTAGATCCGAAGGCAAGACATTTGTTGCTAAGAATGGATCCTTTCTAGAGAAGGAGTTTCTCTCGAAAGAAGTGAGTGGGAGGAAAGTAGAACTTGATGAGGTAACTGTACCTGCTCCCTTATTGGAAAGTAGTTCATCACAGAAATCTGCTCCTGTGACTCCTACACCAGTTAGTGAGGAAGCTAATGATGATGATCATGTAACATCAAATCAAGTTACTACCGAACCTCGTAGGTCAACCAGAGTAAGATCCACACCAGAGTGGTATGGCAATCCTGTTCTGGAGGTCATGTTACTTGACCATGACGAACCTACGAACTATGAGGAAGCGATGATGAGCCCAGATTCCGCAAAATGGCTTGAGGCCATGAAATCTGAGATGGGATCCATGTATGAGAACAAAGTGTGGACTTTGGTTGACTTGCCCGATGATCGGCAAGCCATCGAGAATAAATGGATCTTCAAGAAGAAGACTGATGCTAACGGTAATGTTACTGTCTACAAAGCTCGACTTGTTGCGAAAGGTTTTCGACAAGTTCAAGGAGTTGACTACGATGAGACTTTCTCACCCGTAGCGATGCTTAAGTCCGTCCGAATCATGTTAGCAATTGCCACATTTTATGATTATGAAATTTGGCAAATGGATGTAAAGACTACATTGCTGAAAGGATTTCTGGAAGAAGAGTTGTATATGATGCAACCTGAAGGTTTTATCGATCCAAAGGGTGCTAACAAAGTGTGCAAGCTCTAGCGATCCATCTATGGACTGGTGCAAGCATCTCGGAGTTGGAATAAATGTTTTAATAGTGTGATCAAAGCATATGGTTTTATACAGACTTTTGAAGAAGCCTGTATTTACAAGAAAGTGAGTGGGAGCTCTGTAGCATTTCTAATATTATATGTGGATGACATATTGTTGATTGGAAATGACATAAAATTTCTGGATAGCATAAAGGGATACTTGAATAAGAGTTCTTCAATGAAAGACCTCGGTGAAGCTGCTTATATATTGGGCATCAAGATCTATAGAGATAGATCAAGACGCTTAATTGGACTTTCACAAAGCACATACCTTGATAAAGTTTTGAAGAAGTTCAAAATGGATCAAGCAAAGAAAGGGTTCTTGCCTGTGTTACAAGGTGTGAAATTGAGTCAGACTCAATGCCCGACCACTACAAAAGATGGAGAGAAAATGAAAGATGTTCCCTATGCTTCAGCCATAGGCTCTATCATGTATGCAATGCTGTGTACCAGACCTAATGTGTGCCTTGCTATTAGCTTAGCAGGGAGGTACCAAAGTAATCCAGGAGTGGATCACTGGACAACGGTCAAGAACATCCTGAAATACCTGAAAAGTACTAAGGATATGTTTCTCGTTTATGGAGGTGACAAAAAGCTCGTCGTAAATGGTTACGTCAATGCAAGCTTTGGCACTGATCCGGATGACTCTAAGTCACAAATCGGATACGTATTTATATTGAATGGTGGAGCTGTCAGTTGGTGCAGTTCTAAGCAAAGCGTCGTGGAGGGATCTACGTGTGAAGCGGAGTACATAGCTGCTTCGGAAGCAGCAAATGAAGGAGTCTGGATGAAGGAGTTCATATCCGATCTAGGTGTCATACCTAGTGCATCGGGTCCAATGACAATCTTTTGTGACAATACTGGTGCAATTGCCTTGGCAAAGGAATCCAGATTTCACAAGAGAACCAAGCACATCAAGAGACACTTCAATTCCATCCGCGATCAAGTCAAGGAGGGAGACATAGAGATTTGCAAGATACATACGGATCTGAATGTTGCAGACCCGTTGACTAAGCCTCTCTCACGAGCAAAACATGATCAGCACCAAGACTCCATGGGTGTTAGAATCATTACTGTGTAATCTAGATTATTGACTCTAGTGCAAGTGGGAGACTAAAGGAAATATGCCCTAGAGGCAATAATAAAGTTGTTATTTATATTTCCTTATATCATGATAAATGTTTATTATTCATGCTAGAATTGTATTAACTGGAAACTTAGTACATGTGTGAATACATACACAAACAGAGTGTCACTAGTATGCCTCTACTTGACTAGCTCGTTGAATCAAAGATGGTTAAGTTTCCTAGCCATAGACATGAGTTGTCATTTGATTAACGGGATCACATCATTAGAGAATGATGTGATTGACTTGACCCATTCTGTTAGCTTAGCATTCAATCGTTTAGTATATTGCTATTGCTTTGACTAAGCCTCTCTCACGAGCAAAACATGATCAGCACCAAGACTCCATGGGTGTTAGAATCATTACTGTGTAATCTAGATTATTGACTCTAGTGCAAGTGGGAGACTGAAGGAAATATGTCCTAGAGGCAATAAGAAAGTTGTTATTTATATTTCCTTATATCATGATAAATATTTATTATTCATGCTAGAATTGTATTAACTGGAAACTTAGTACATGTGTGAATACATAGACAAACAGAGTGTCACTAGTATGCCTCTACTTGACTAGCTCGTTGAATCAAAGATGGTTAAGTTTCCTAGCCATAGACATGAGTTGTCATTTGATTAACGGGATCACATCATTAGAGAATGATGTGATTTACTTGACCCATTCCGTTAGCTTAGCATTCAATCGTTTAGTATATTGCTATTGCTTTCTTCATGACTTATACATGTTCCTATGACTATGAGATTATGCAACTCCCGAATACCGGAGGAACACTTTGTGTGCTACCAAACGTCACAACGTAACTGGGTGATTATAAAGGTGCTCTACAGGTGTCTCCGAATGTACTTGTTGAGTTGGCATAGATCAAGATTAGGATTTGTCACTCAAATTGTCGGAGAGGTATCTCTGGGCCCTCTCGGTAACGCACATCACTATAAGCCTTGCAAGCAATACAACTAATGAGTTAGTTGCGGGAAGATGTATTACAGAACGAGTAAAAAGACTTGCCGGTAACGAGATTGAACTAGGTATTGAGATACCGACGATCGAATCTCGGGCAAGTAACATACCGATGACAAAGGGAACAATGTATGTTGTTATGCGGTTTGACCGATAAAGATCTTCGTAGAATATGTAGGAGCCAATATGAGCATCCAGGTTCCGCTATTGGTCATTGACCGGAGACGAGTCTCGGTCATGTCTACATAGTTATCGAACCAGTAGGGTCCGCACGCTTAACGTTCGGTGACGATCGGTAATATGAGTTTATGTGTTTTGATGTACCGAAGGTAGTTCGAAGTCCCGGATATGATCACGGACATGATGAGGAGTCTCGAAATGGTCGAGACATAAAGATCGATATATTGGATGACTATGTTTGGACTTCGGAAGGGTTCCGGGCAAGTTCGGACAAATACCGGAGTACCGGGGGTTACCGGAACCCCCCGGGGAGTGTAATGGGCCTATGGGGCCTTAGTGGAGAAGAGGTGGGGCGGCCAGGGCAGGCCGCGCCCCCCTCCCCCTCTAGTCCGAATTGGACAAGGAGGGGGGGGGCGCCCACCTTTCCTTCCTGCTCTCTCCTACTCCTACTCTTGGAAGGGTTGGAGTCCTACTCCCGGTGGGAGTAGGACTCCCCTTAGGGCGCGCCTAGGAGGGCCGACCCCTCCCCCTCCTCCACTCCTTTATATACGGGGGAGGGGGGCACCCCATAGACACACAAGTTGATCAGTTGATCTTTTAGCCGTGTGCGGTACCCCCCTCCACCATAATCCACCTCAGTCATATCGTAGCGGTGCTTAGGCGAAGCCCTGCGTCGGTAGCATCATCATCACCGTCATCACGCCGTCGTGCTGACGGAACTCTCCCTCGAAGCTCTGCTGGATCATGAGTTCGAGGGACGTCATCGAGCTGAACGTGTGCTGAACTCGGAGGTGCCGTGTGTTCGGTACTTGGATCGGTCGGATCGTGAAGACGTACGACTACATCAACCGCGTTGTCATAACGCTTCCGCTTTCGGTCTACAAGGGTACGTGGACAACACTCTCCCCTCTCGTTGCTATGCATCACCATGATCTTGCGTGCGCGTAGGATTTTTTTTTTGAAATTACTACGTTCCCCAACAGTTCGACGTGAGCATCGCTGAAGTTGCAACAGCGGCAGACACCATATTGCGGTTGCCCTGCTCGTCGGTAGGCTCCTCCTCCTCCGCCTCTTACTGAGCGCGCTCGGCAGAAGAGAGGCAGCCGGAAGTAGTAGAAAGCCCCTCCGCAGTAGTAGTAGTATTTAGGGGCTATTTTATTCAGTTCATCTGACTATAGATGTGGTGGAACTGTACAACGTACTTAAAATTAGCTAGTATATATAGTTGAACTAGCTATTTCAGTACGTGGTTGACAACAATTGGGGAAAAGTTTGGTCGGTTCAGCTGTCGAGTTGAACTGTTTGTATAAATTTAGAACCACTACTTAATCTATGAATGAAATCTATGCTTAATTACTGAATTTTAGTTGCAAAAATTAGATACTGCTAGTGATTTTTAGCTTCATATTTTGATAAATCGCGGTGTTACAAGGTTGACAAATGGCAATGTTACTAGATCAACAAATGTCAATCTTTCCATTTTGACAAATGGGAACATACCCAGTATGACAAATGCAAATCTTACCAAATTGTTTGTAAGTGGTTGCACACGGGTCATCCAAAAGAACCGTTTGCGTTGAAGAGATGCACAAATCCTGCTCTCACTTTGCATCATGTCGTCCCGGGATCGACGGGCGGGGCGCCGGAGGACGACAGCTAGCGGCGCTGAGAGGTAGCGTTCGACGGCAGCGTCCCATTCTGCTGAGGGGGGCACGCGCACGGAGAGTAAGGCGGGCGGCCATGGAAGTCAAGGGGCTCGCTTCCCAGTGAGACTGCGCAGCGTACAGCTCGCACGCTTCCTGGTGAGCCTGCGCATTCGAGGACAGCTTGCACGCCTCTCGGTCAGCCTGCGCACCGGACTGCGCTCGCACGCCTCCCGTTCAGTCAAGGTTAAGTAGCTGTCCGCACGGCACCTCCTACAGCCATTAAAACCAAGACACGCGGCGTCACATGAATGGTTAACAGAATGCACACGGTTTGAATTATACAAACATTTGAGATATTAAAGTGGCTGCTATTTTTTTCAAAATGCCTTTGTTGGTTGTCATTATTCGAGTGCGCCTTCTCTCAAAATGGACATGAAAAATACCACAGCATGTCGGGTGCCATTCCATGATAGCATGCCGAGTTTCATGAATTTCATACGAGTTTTGGATTCACTAGAATTTAAAAACCAGGTATCTCAATGTTTTGCCGGCAATCAACAGTGCCCTGGTGTTTTAAATTCATTCCCATTTCTTGCATGGGACCTAAGCATGCACCCAAGGACACAAATTTGATTTTTCAACTAATTTATATGTACTGGAGCATGTGCATGTAGTTCAAATTTGAATTATGCACATAAATGCATTGAAAACTCAGTTAATGAAAAAAATGTCCAAACGAACCCCGAAAAATCACAAAAATTGACACAACACTCTTGTTGTTCTATGTTGACACAAGAAATTTTTTGAAAGCAATAAGAGGCAATGGATATCGTTTCATCCCAAAAGGTGGGATGTTCCCTACCGAAACCATCATGCTTGTTGTGTGAAGCTCTGGTTTGTGAGAAGCATATACCCAAACCTGCCCCAAATGGGACAAAATTTTTACCACGGTATGTTGATGCCGCTCCATGATAGCATGCCAAGTTTCAGGAATTCCAGACGAGTTTTGGATTTACTAGAATTTAAAAACAGCTATCTCAATGTTTTGCCGGCAATCAACGGTGCCCTGGTGTTTGAAATTCATTCCCATTTCTTGCATGGGACCTAAGCATGCACCCAAGGACACATATTTGATTTTTCAACCAATTTATATGCACTGGAGCATGTGCATGTAGTTCAAAATTGAATTATGCACATAAATGCATTGAAAACTCAGTTAATGCATAAAAATGTCCAAACGAGCCTGAAAAATCACAAAAATTGACACAACACTCCTGTTGTTCTATGTTGACACGAGAAAATTTTTGAAAGCACTAAGAGGCAATGGATATCGTTTCATCCCCAAATGTGGGTCGTTCCCTACCGAAACCATCATGCTTGTTGTGAGAAGCTATGGTTTGTGTGAAGCATATACCCAAACCTGCCCCAAATGGGACAAAATTTTTACCACGGCATGTTGATGCCGCTCCATGATAGCATGCCAAGTTTCATGAATTTTAGAAGAGTTTTGGATTTACCAGAATTTAAAAACCAGGTATCTCAATGTTTGCGGCCGAGTGACGGTGGCAGGGTGTTTGACATTCATTCCCATTTCTTGCATGGGACCTAAGCAGGCAACCAAGGACACAGATTTGAATTTTCAACTAATTTATATGCATTAGAGCATGTGCCCTGGTGCATGTGCGCTAGACGAGGGCTGCGGCCGCCGCCTCCTCCTCGTCCAAGCGGCCCAGGACCCCATCCCCTTCTCCTCCCCTCGCGGACGCTGCCCCGGAGGCTGATTTCGATCTTGGGTCCTTTAGCCCGAAGAGGAAGAGGATGCAAGAAAAGGAGGACGAGTAAGCACCTTGCCCCTCATCATCTCCCGACCCTCTGCCTGCGCTATCTTTCCCTGACTTGATCTTATCTTCACAGTGACACGGAGACGCTAGCCCAGAGGGTGGCGAAGAGAGCCAAAGCTTCGACAGGCGGCGAGCCCCCGGCGTGCGCTCCGTGCACGCCGGCGTTGGTGGTGATCAACCCGGATGGCAGCCCTCAGTGTAGCCCCCGCTCCAGCCCCCAGCGTGAGTCCGTTATTCATTCCCCATCGAGGGGCGTTGGGGTGTGTATCCTTGGCGCTGACCTTGCCGGGTTCGCAGGAGGAGAACGGCAACAGGAGGAGCAGCTGAGGGCCGCCCCTGACACGCCGCCCTCGTCGACCATGCCACCCAGAGGGGTGTCACCGGCAAGGGCATCTACCGCCGAGCCCACGCGCACGGAGGAAGAGGTGGCAAGCAGGGCGCTGGTGGCTGATATGTCTCCAACGTATCTAAAATTTATGAAGTATTCATGCTAATATTTTATCATTCTTGGATGTTTTACAATCATTTTATAGCAACTTTATATCATTTTTTGGGACTAACCTATTGACCCAGTGCCTAGTGCCAGTTGCTGATTTCTGCTTATTTTTTACATCGCAGGAAATCAATACCAAACGGAGTCCAAACGCAACGAAACTCCACGGGGATTTTTTATGGACCAGAAGGAACCCAATGGGCCAGAGCTGCACCTGGGGGGTGCCCCGAGGGGGGCACAACCCACCAGGGCACGCCAAGCCCACCTGGCGCGCCCAGGTGGGTTGTGCCCACCTCGGTGGCCTCCCGCACCCCTATTTGCACTATAAATTCCCAAATATTCCAAAACCCATTGGAGTTAACATAGATCAGAAGTTCCGCCGTCGCAAGGCTCTGTAGCCACCGAAAACCAATCTAGACCCATTCCAGCACCATGCCGGAGGGGGGAATCATCTCCGGTGGCCATCTTCATCATCCCGGCGGCCACCACGATGAGGAGGGAGTAGTCCACCCTCAAGGTTGAGGGTTTGTACCAGTAGCTATGTGTTTGATCTCTCTCTCTCTCGTGATCTACATCATGGGCTTTGTTAATATAGTCAGATCATATGATGTTTCTCCCCTCTATATTCTTGTTATGATGAATTGAATCTTTACCCTTCAAAGTTTTGTCTTGTTGGATTGAATATTCAGAGATGAGAACACATGATATATGTCTTGCAATATGAGGTGACAATGAGGTATCCTATTGATTCACTTGATATGTGTTATGGCATTCAACTCACGGATTCCCGCGGTGATATTGGGGTAATCTATGCATAGGGGTTGATGCACGTTTTTCTCCGACGAAACTTTGGGGTCACTTTATAGTTCTTTGTGTGGATTGAGTATTATGAATATGAATTTGCTTTGGTGTTATTCTAGTACGAACTCTAGGATAGATCGAACGCAAAAAATAGCTTTGTGTTATTTTAGTACAAACTCTTGGATAGATCGAATGGAAAGAATAGCTTTGAGGTAGTTTCGTGCCCTACAAACAATTCCTATCTTTTGTTCTCTGCTAATAGGAACTCGGGAGTGATTCTTTATTGCACTTTGAGGGATAATCATATGATCCAACTATGTAAGCATTGTTGAGAGGTAGCACTAGCGAAAGTACGGACCCTAGGCCTCATTTTTAAGCATTGCAATACTGTTTTTGTGCCCGTTTACTATTTGCTACCTTGCTGTTTTTATTTATTCAGATTATAAAAATATATTTCTACCATCAATATTACACTTTTATCACCATCTCTTCACCGAACTAGTGCACCTATACAGTTTGCCATTGTATTGGGTGTGTTGAGGACACAAGAGATTTCTTGTATTTGGTTGCAGGGTCGTTTGAGAGAGACCATCTTCATCCTACACCTCCCACGGATTGATAAACCTTAGGTCATCCACTTGAGGGAAAATTGCTACTGTCCTACAAAACTCTGCGCTTGGAGGCCCAACACAAGTCTACAAGAATAAAGTTGTGTAGTAGACATCAAGCTCTTTTCTGGCGCCGTTGTCGGGGAGGTGAGTGCATGAAGGTATATCTTTAGATCTTGCAATTGAATCATTTAGTTTCTTGTTTTATTGCTAGTTTGGTTCATAAAATAAAACTACATAAAAAATGGAATTGAGGTTGCATAATATTATTGATCATCTTTACAATATTTTTTTGAAAATGATGGTTCGGAAAATTGTGCTCAATTGTTAGAAGAAGTCAATAAAATGCTTGGCACAAAATATTTGAATGATGAGCATGATCGCAATGTTGTTAGTATGAATTCTTTGAATATCCAAAATGCTATGATGATTGCACAAGTCATGACAAAAATGTTTCTTATAAGCATGTCACTTTTTGTGGAGTGAATTGGGAGTGCCTTTGCACACCAGAAAGGGAAGATAGATTTTGTAAGAAGCATAAATATTGAGAAACGGAAAGGTTGCAAGAGAGGCTAGATGATTGTGCTGAAAGATTTAATTTTTTCCGCCATCCTTGTGAACTTTGCAATGAACATGGTCATTTAAATCTTCAATGCAGATTCTTTCATGATCAAATAGTGTCCAAAATTGTGATAACTTGATTACCCTTGAGCATCATAAAGAGCTTAGTCTTCTTTTGGGGTATGTAGAAATGAAACGTATAACTAAGGGTATTCCAAAATTTAATCTCAATAGATTTCTTGATTTTGATCTAGAGGAAATTTATATGTTTTGTGCGATAAATTGCATTGAGAATCCTTATATTGCAAACTATCTAAATCAAGACAACAAATGGAATATGAAGAGAGTACTAATGAAAGGGAAAATGTTTCCCAATACCCTCCTAGTGTTTATTATGATGAAACAGGTAACGAGGAGGAGCTTCATATCCAATCAATCTCTTCAACGAGAAGCTTGAAAAGATTAATTACCCACACATGATGTGGTGAAGAAGAAGAAAAGAAGAAAGAAGAGAGGTAAAAATGTATCTCTCCCAAATAATGTTGCTCCTATTATTGTTGTGCCTCATGAAAATGAATCAAAAATAATTGTGGAAGATGATGCACTTGATGATGATATTGCTTCTATGTCTTATGGCACAATGTCCGAGAGCACTATTAATGATGATTTTGTTATGCCCACTACTTGTTGTAATGATTATGATTGGGAAGACAATGATATCCATTATGATCTTGAAAATATTTTTAGCACTTGCTTGGAAGAATATGATAATAATGTTTGCTATACTATTGGTGCCATTCATGCTATTGATAAGAATGATTGTGATGATATGCAAAACCACAAGCTTGGGGATGCTATGTTTGATGAGTATGATATGTTTGGAGATTTATTTGCTGGAAATAATGCTTGTCCTAAGCTTGGGGATGCTTTTCTTAATGAATATGATCCTTTGATTCCTTCTACTTTCGATAAGAAAATTTATTATGATGATAGCATGCCTCCTATTTATGATGATTACATTGATGAAAGTGGGTATGGAAGAGTGTCAACTCTAGGTAGTAGTGATCCCACTATTTTGGAGGGTGTTGAATCTTATTACAATATTGATGAAAGTGGATTTGGAGAGGTCATTTTTCCGAAAAGGGGGGACTCCCCGGCCTCTGCATCAGAAGGATGCATACGACCAACTTATTAAATAAACAAACAGGTTCAACAAGGTCTTAAAGTCTCAAACGAAAATAAAGGAAAGCTCATAAAGAGCCAAATGGCCAATAACAAACTAGCCTCAAAAAGCCACAACCGGCTGGCATAAGAAATATAGGTAAACTAATTGCCTATCCTATTACATGACCGCCATCCAAACCGGTTGAAGATATCCCGTGCTACCATCTCCCAGCGGATAGATCCAGTAACCAAACGCTCCCTGGCCTCCGTTGGAGTGAGTAGCGACCACGTACGGATCAACGCAGTGGCTTGGAAAATAACCTGCAAAAAATGAATATTAGTTGTTCTGTTAAAAACTAAATCATTTTTGCAGTTCCAGACTACCCACAATAAAGCACATACTCCTACGCGAATGTGTCTCGCTATTTCGGGCTCTATCCCGTTAAGCCACGTTCCAAATAACGTGCTGACAGAACTCGGTGGAGTAATATTAAATGCAATATGGACCGTCCTCCATAGAACTTTGGCTAACGGGCAATCAAGAAAAAGGTGTTTGATAGTTTCATCCCAATCACAGAAACTACACCTAGTAGGTCCTGTCCAATTACGCTTTGCCAAATTGTCCTTGGTTAATATTACTTGTTTATGTACAAACCACATAAACACTTTGATTTTCGAAGGAACTTTGACAGCCCAAACATGTTTGGAACTAGGAATGGAGCTTGAATTGATAACATCAAGATACATTGATTTCACTGTAAACTCTCCAGACCTAGTAAGCTTCCAGCGTTACTTATGGGGCTGTTGGGACAACTGAACCTCCATCAGTCTCCTTACTAGATGAAGCCATTCTTCCCAATGATTGCCAACTAGCGTCCTTCTGAACTGAATATTAAGGGGAATAGATTGAAGTACCGTTGCAACGAATGCATCACGTCGTTGAACAATACGATACAGAGATGGGTATTGAATGGCAAGGGGGGTCTCTCCGAGCCAAGTATCCTCCCAGAATCGCGTGCTAGCACCGTTGCCGATAATAAACTTTGTCCTATTAAACAAGGTTAATTTTACTTTCATAAGCCCTTTCCAAAAAGGTGAGTCAGTCGGCCTCGCTGTCACCTGGGAAAAAGTTTTGGAGTGAAGATACTTGCTACGGAGGATCTGCGCCCAAGTGGCATCAGTCTCTACAAATAACTTCCACAACCACTTGCTGAGAAGACACCTGTTCTTGACCTCAAGATTCTCAATGCCAAGACCCCTTTGGTCTTTCAGTAGACAGATGATATCCCATTTGGCGAGTCTGTATTTTCTTTTTAGTTCATCGCTCTGCCAGAAGAATCGTGATCGACAAAAGTCCAGTCTTTTCCTAACTCCAACTGGGACTTCGAAGAACGACAAAAGAAACATAGGCATACTCGTTAGAACCGAGTTTATCAGAATTAATCGGCCTCCGTATGACATGAGCTTGCCCTTCCAGCAACTCAGTTTCTTTTCAAAGCGGTCCTCGATACACTTCCATTCTCTGTTTGTCAGCTTACGATGGTGGATTAGTATACCTAAGTACGTAAAAGGTAAAGTCCCCAATTCACACCCAAACAATTGCCTATAGGCCTCTTGTTCGTCATTGGCTCTACCAAAGCAGAACAATTCGCTTTTGTGAAAGTTAATCTTTAACCCGGTCAATTGTTCAAATAAGCATAACAACAGCTTCATATTTCTCGCTTTTGCCAAGTCATGCTCCATAAAGATGATCGTATCATCGGTGTACTGTAGGATAGACACACCACCATCAACTAGATGAGGTACCAAGCCACCCACCTGATCAGCCTTCTTAGCCCTTCCTATCAGAATTGCCAACATATCAACTACAATGTTGAACAGGATAGGAGACATCGGATCCCCTTGTCTCAGGCCCTTATGTGTCTGGAAATAATGACCTATGTCGTCATTCACTTTAATTCCAATAGTCCCTTTTTGCGTGAATGATTCTACCTAGCATCGCCAGGCTTCATCAAAACCTTTCATACGCAAGGCCTGTTGAAGGAATGGCCATTTGACTTTATCATACGCTTTCTCGAAATCCACCTTAAAAACAACTCCATCTAATTTTTTCGTGTGAATTTCGTGGAGCGTTTCATGAAGGACCACCACCCCTTCTAGGATGTTTCTGTCCGGCATGAAAGCAGTTTGGGAATGCTGCACCACAGAATGCGCAATCTGTGTGTGCCTATTAGTCCCAACTTTGGTAAAAATTTTGAAACTAACATTGAGGAGGCAGATCGGCCTGAACTGCTCAATTCTCACAGCCTCCATTTTCTTTGGAAGCAGTGTTATTGTTCCAAAATTCAAGTGAAATAACTAAAGCTGTCCAGAGAATAGATCATGGAACATTGGTAACAAATCCCCCTTAATAATATGCCAACACTTTTTATAGAACTCCGCCGGAAATCCATCCGGCCCTGGAGCCTTATTGTTTTTCATCTGCGCAATAGCTTCAAACACCTCTTTCTCCGAGAACGGGGCAACCAAAATATCGTTATCATCAGCAGTGAGATGAGGCACATCCTCAATCCTGGACTCATCCAGGGACACACAACTATCCTCTGGAGGCCCAAAGAACTGCTTATAGTACTCGGTTATGTATAATTTTAGGTTATCCTGTCCAAGAACGGTTCCTTCATCTTGTTCAAGCTGAAAGATTCTCTTCTTTCTGTGCTTGCCATTAGCGATCAAGTGAAAAAATTGAGTGTTCGCGTCCCCCTGGACAACTTTGTGAACCTTAGCCCGCAACGCCCACTTTAATTCCTCTTCACGGAGAAGCTCTTTCAACCTCATCTCCGCTTCCAGTTTAGCATGAAGCTCCGAGGCTTGCAAAATTGTGGACTCGGCTTTTAAATCTAGGGACTGAATAAGTGTAAGGAGCCTTTCCTTTTCGATCTTATAAATCCCACTAAGATGCTTAGCCCACCCACGTAAGAAACTTCTCAAATGCCTGATCTTATTCTGCCAGCGCTGAACCGAAGTCCTACCTCCTGCATCCTTAGCCCATTCACTGACTATCAGATCCAGGAAGCCTTCACGTTCAAACCATGCCAGCTCGAATGAAAAGGAGTTTTTGTTTCCCATGTGGTTTGGCTCTCCCGAGTCCACAAATAAAGGCGTGTGATCAGAAATTCCACATGAGAGAGCCTGGACCGTTACCAAAGGGAATTTCTGTTCCCACTCGACGCTCGCTAGGACTCAATCCAGCTTCTCAAACGTCGGGGTTGGCAAAGCATTAGCCCAAGTAAATTTTCTACCGGAAAGCTCTATCTCTGTCAGATCCAAGCTTTCAATAATGGTATTAAACATAAACGACCATCTGCCGTCAAAATTGTCTATTCTTTTCCTCTCTCCTCCTAATAATATTGAAGTCACCCCAACCAAAATTGGGAGCTGCTCAGATCCGCAAATTCGAACAAGGTCCGCCAAAAACTCTGGTTTAAGCTCGGGCTGCGCGGCACCATAAACCGCCACCAGAGCCCAGTTAAACCCACCAGCTTTGGACCTAACCCGAAACTTAACCGCGAAGTCTCCCATCACTACACTTCGGACTTCCAGCGAATCGCATCTCACGCCAAGTAAGATCCCACCCGATCTTCCTCGCAGAGGCAGGCAATGCCAATCGAAATCAACACCTCCCGACAAAGTATTGAGAAACTGGGGCGCAAAATTATCTCTACCAGTTTCTGAGAGAGCAATAAAATCCAATCTATGCTCGATAGACGCATCTGCAAGAAACCTTCTTTTAGCCAAGTCTTTCAGACCTCTGCTATTCCAAAAGATTCCTTTCATATTTCATCATGGAATTTTTTAGTAGTACGGATCCTAGCACTCCTACGTACCGCTGAAGCAGCGTAAATTTTCCGCTTCCACTTGCGTTTGGGTTTACTTTGATCCTCCACCTGGTCCTCACAACCGGGCTCAGTGGATCAACTACAGCATCCTCTAAGGTGTCATCCTCTTCCTCTGCCTCAGGAATGGATGGTGCAAGATCCGCACAAAAATTATCGAGCACTCCGACCCCAACGCATCAATATCTGCATCATTCATGGGTTTTACCGCTGCTAAGTTTCGAATCATTTCTAAAGCGCGTTCCGCTTCCAAATCTAGGAGATCATTAACAGAGTTGGAAATCTCACTATCATTACTACCTAGTGAAACTCCTAATTGATGTGCATTATTAATAATCTCATTATTAGAAAAATGCGTGATAGAATTAGAAACGTTGACCGACATACTAGTAGTGACCTCAATGTCACGAAGCTTGGCCGCCCGCATGGCGCACCGCTGCTGCATGTCATCAACCTCCGGGTGCTCCTGAAGACGGCAACTCATCCGTCGCCGCGCAGAGACCGGGTCCGGGATCCCTCCAAAGGCGATGACCTCCTCCCGAGTAGCCCCTCTCGGAGTGAAGCCACCAGCCTCACCCCCAGCACCCAGCGGGTCAGCACCCCTCGAAGGGTCAGTCGTGGCTGTCGGAGGAAGCGGCGGGGAGCTCCCTGGCCCCACTAACATCTGCCTCAAAATAAAGCCCTGGGCCGCCGGTGCGTCGGGAGAGGGAAGCGCGAGGGCCGCCTGCCCGAGCACTCCTCCCGCCCCAACCCTCTGGCTAGAGGGGGTCACCGGCGCCACAGGAGATGCGGCCTCCGTAGCCGCCACAGGGGAAGAGGGGATCGAGGCCACCTGCCCCGGACCACCTCCCCCACACCCGACCACCATCTGCATCGCCGGCTCCACGAGAGAAGGAGAAGAACTCGAGGCCACTTGCCCCGGACTCCCTCCCCTAGGAACAGCCTCCAAAGTGGATGCCGTCTCCCGGATTGAGACCGCGGGGAGAGTGGGAGAGAGAGGATCCACCTGCTCAGACTCCACCTCCCCTCCCCCTACCGAGGTCATCACCGAGAAACTCCACACCAAGCCTCCGAGCATGGGACTATCAGCAGCATCAACCTCCAATGCAGGAAGCGTGCACTCAAACACATCATCGGACTCCACCTGGTCACTCTAGAGTCTGGGAGGGGCAGAGGCTGGCTCAAACGACCCAAACCTCAGAGAACTCATAGGCACCGAGGAGGATGGTGCCGTCCCGTCCCCGGGCATCTGAGTAACGGGACCCGAACCGTTGGACACCTGTCGTCCAGCATCATCAACCGGTGCCTCCTTGGCACCCGCGTTGTCATCACCCTCGTGCATATCTACATCAGTCCCATTGATCGCCTTAGCAAAGAGGTCTGTATCCTCAAACTCAATCTCGAGGTTGAACACCTCACCCCTATATGTCCACTTGACCACATCAGGGACGAACTCAATGTCTAGAACACTCACCAGCAGTCGGGCCACCCCGTGAGCGCGAGTAAAGGCCATATCCACTCTCTCAGTTTTCCCAACCATAATACCCAAACTCGCCACGACCCGAGCATCCTGCATTGGCTTGGATGGAGCCCCGGAAAATCGTAACCAAACCTGAGTAAGGGGCTTTCCCTGTGGCTCAACCTTCTTCCACTCGTGAAACTCCAGAATGCATTTAGTGCCAGGTACTCTGCACAGCCCAAAACTCAGCAATCTCTGCAAATCTTCCATAATGGGGAAGTCAACCTTGAACATGTTGGCCTCAATACTGACAAGCTCCCACTAGAAGTCACCTGGAGCTAGCTCCTGAAGCCTCCGCACAATATGAGCCTCAGAAACATCTCCTTGGGTAACTTTCACAACCCCAATGGTCAAACTCTGGGTCTCCACGGGAATCTCTCTCGCAGCCGGAGACTCAAAGAACATCAACTCAGCACAATATACTCCATACATTGTAAGAGCCGGAACTTGATCACGAAAAATGGGCAATCCCCTGTAACATGTGCAGGCTTACCACACGAGTCGCAAAGCTCCGCCACGCACTCAGCGATGAAGTGGCCCTTCTCACCACATCGATAGCACAACATCTTCTCCTTCTTACGCGCCCACTTGGACGCTCTCTCCGAGTCTGTCCTGTCCGCCGTCTCAGCTGTAGCCACAGTCCCAGGTACCTCAACGTTGGCCAGCGCCGTCACGACATCCATAGCCTGGCTAGACAAGTCTGGCGTCTGACCGGGATCATCTGCCACGACAGAGGTCGTCTGGTTATCAACCACAGGTGGAGGAGGCTGCCTGTTATGGTACCGACCACGACCACCACAAGGACCCCGGTATCCACCTCGCTGCCGGTAGTCAGGGCCAGATGCCCCATCAACAAAACCACCCGGAGGGCCAAGAAAAGGTCTCTCAGCAAAACCATCACTCTGCCAGGCATATCCGCGGCCACCACCCGTCGACGACGAACCACGGTGCTGACCATCACCATACACATTATATCCATCATCACCCCATTGTCCCCGTGGCGGACCACCGTCATCTCCGGCGCCCACGTTCTGAGGCGGTGGTGGCTGCGTCTGCATTGGCCCAGGCCGCTTTTGCGGCGGTCTCGCGACGTAGTGAGGCGGCGCCGCCCGAAGTTGAAGGACCGGCGCCGACTGTTGACTCCCTGATGGTTGCGCCCGTGACCCTTGAGCCGTACCACCCCTGCCCGCAGCAGCAGCAGAAGCCGTGCCCGGCGCCGGAGGCCGAGGTCCGCCCCGACCCGCCGCAGGCTGCACCACGCCCGGCGCTGGTGGGCGAGGTCCGCCCGACCCGCCACAGGATGCACCACCGGCACCTGAACCGGCGACCGAGCACCTAGAAGTCCACCGCCGCGGCCCACAGGGCCCTGCGCTGCTCCGTCTCCTGCCAGCAGCCTAGGGCCATGCAGCACAAGAGCACCACGGGGCCCCGTAGCATTTGGAGAGGTCATGACTTTATTTAGTGATACATCCACTATTTTGGAAGAGGTTTCAATTGATTATGACAATGAAGTTGCTATCTATGATGATTATTATGATGACATCTTTGCCATAAAGAGTGATAAATCTTCTATGCTTGTGCATCATGAAAAGAGTTCTACATGTGATGGTTATATTGTGGAATCCTTTCATGATGTCTCTGAAAATTATTATGAGGAAGGAACTTATGCTCTTACGTATCTCGATAATATCAAGTTTCTTCTCTATGTGTTGATTGTTTTGAAGTTGCACTTGTTTTGCCTTCCTATGCTAGTTGATTCTTGTTCCCATAAGTTGTTTGCTCACAAAATCCCTATGCATAGGAGGTGGGTTATACCTAAATGTGCTAGTCATATGCTTCATGATGCTCTCTTTATGTTGCAATTCTTATCTTGTATGCGAGCATCATTGAACTCATCATGCCTAGCTAAAAGGCATTAAAGAAAGGCGCTTGTTGGGAGACAACCCAACACTTTTACTTACTGTTTTTGTGTGTTCACATGATTATGTTACTGTATTAATCATGTTTTATTGCTTTTGCTTCAATAAAGTGTCAAGTAAAGCCTTTGGGATCATGTTGGGTGATAGTTGATTTGACCCTGGTGAAAAACAGAAACTTTTGCGCTCATGAAAACAAGTCTCATTTTTAATAGAAGAGTGCTTATGAGTTGATTCTTTTTGCAAGAGTTTAATATACAGATTTCCAACGTGTTCCAATTTTTTTCATATTTTTTGGATTCGCAGAAGTATGGTTTGAGTACAGATTACTACAGACTGTTCCGTTTTTGACAAATTCTATTTTCGATGCATAGTTTGCTTGCCGTTATTTATAATAATGTTTTGCATCTTTTATTTCAATAAAAGTGGCATTGATAGACTTTTCCATGCTTATCTTGCAAGTATACATGTTGCTGTTTGAAAACAGAAAGTTTATCGATGTTGCAAAAATTCCCTAGAAAAGTCAGAATGTGATAAAATTTTGAAACTTTTTTTAAATTAAGATCTGATAAATTTTCTACAGTGTGGTATAATTTCATAATGTTTGGAGTTTTTACAGACTGTACTGTTTTGGCAGATTGCTGTTATGTTTGCATTGTTTGCATATGCTTGCTTGTTTAATGAATCTATTTGAGGATAGGAGTATTAAATATGCAGAGGCATTTAGTGTGCAATGTTGAATAATAATGTTAGTGATTTTCTACAGTAGAGGATGATAAGGTTTTTGCATTGGTTTATACTAACTTATCTCACGAGTTCTTGTTGAGTTTTGTGTGGATGAAGCTTTTGAGATTTAGGAAACCGTGATATGAGAGGAATTAAGGAGACACAAAAGCTCAAGCTTGGGGATGCCCAAGGCATCCCAAGATAATATTCCAAGAAGTATCAAGCATCTAAGCTTGGGGATGCCCCGGTAGGCATCCCACCTTTCTTCTTCAACAATTATCGGTTAGTATCGGTTGAGCCTAAGTTTTTGCTTCTTCACATGATGTGTGCTATCCTTGAAATATCATTTTGTTTTGTTTTGCTCGCAGTTTTAATAAATTACTTCAATCTGAAAGTTTTTAAATAAGAGAGAGTCCACAATTAGCTACCTATTTACCTAACTACTCGCATGATCTTCACTTATATCTTTTTGGAGTAGTTTGTCATTTACTCTTGTGCTTCACTTATATCCTATGAGTAAATTGTTGAATAAATTGAATGTCATGAAGTTGAAATCATATCATGCCTAGTGGCAGCTTCACATTGGGTTTAGAAAGTGAAATCTTTTGAGGCTTGACAATCACAATATTGGTCATACAAGCAATTCACGAATAATTAGTATAAGCAAGAGAACTTTCACATGAAGATACACTATCATGGGAATCTTTTGTGATTGTGAGCCCCCATCAAAATATTATATGCCAAAATTGTCGATGTTGGACAAGGAAGACAACGTAATGGTTTATGTTTGTTCATATTCACATAGAAGTCATATTGTCATAGATCCTGCAACATGTGGTGCTTGCCCCCTATCTTTGCTAGCCAAAAATTCTACACTAAGTAGAGATACTACTTGTGCATCAAAAAACCCTTAAACCCAAATCTTTTTCACCACCATACCTACCTAGGGATTGAGCAAGATCCCTCAAGTAAGTTGTCATCGGTGCAAAAAGGCAATAAAAATTGCTTCTAAAAGTGTGAGATCGTTTAGTGTAAGAGAAAATTGAGCGTTGCACGAACTTGGATGACAAAGAATAAAAGCGACAGACTGCATAATAAAGGTTGTCATCTTAAGGGGCAACATAATGTGACGTTCTTTTGCACTAAGGGATTGAGCATACAAACAAATAAGCGCATGGCAACCTCTGCTTCCCTCTGCGAAGGGCCTATCTTTTAGTTTTCAGTATTTACTTTTATGCAAAGAGTCAAAGTTTTTCTGTCTATTCCTTTTTATTTTTATCCTTTGGCAAGCATCATGTGGTGAGGAAAGATCTAGGAACATGTCCAGTTGAATATGGGCAGCATGAGTTATTATTGTTGACATCACCCTTGAGGTGAATACGTTGGGAGGCAAAACAATAAGCCCCTATCTTTCTATGTGTCCGGTTGAAACATTTTGCTCATGTGTATGCGGTGAGTGTTAGCAATCATAGAAGATTATATGATGGTTGAGTATGTGGAGCTCTTACTTAAATTCTGTTGAATAAGTTGAATTGCAATTGCTTGGTGACTAAGAACATAGGTTGTTGAGTTTCAAGAGAGTTCATTGTTTAAACCTTAACATGTGAATTGGTTGCCACTATAACATGAGAAATTTTATGAGAAAGAATTGTTGTTATGATGCTAGGAGAAGTGATTGGAATTGTCATTGATCAAACTTGTGCACTTTGCTAGCATTCACACTTCATAAATTATTTCTTTATCATTTACCTATTCGAGGACGAGTAGGAATTAAGCTTGGGGATGCTGATACGTCTCCAACGTATCTATAATTTATGAAGTATTCATGCTAATATTTTATCATTCTCGAATGTTTTACAATCATTTTATAGCAACTTTATATCTTTTTTGGGACTAACCTATTGACCCAGTGCCTAGTGCCAGTTGTTGTTTTTTGCTTGTTTTTTACATCGCATGAAATTAATACCAAACGGAGTCCAAACGCAACGAAACTCCACGGGGATTTTTTATGGACCAAAAGGAACCCAATGGGCCAGAGCTGCACCTGGGGGTGCCCCCGGGGGGGGCACAACCCACCAGGGCGCGCCAGGCCCACCTGGTGCGCCCGGTGGGTTGTGCCCACCTCGGTGGCCTCCCGCACCCCCTCTTTGCACTATAAATTCCCAAATATTCCGAAACCCATCGGAGTTAACCTAGATCAGAAGTTCCGCCGCGGCAAGGCTCTGTAGCCACCGAAAACCAATCTAGACCCATTCCGGCACCCTACCGGAGGGGGGAATCATCTCCGGTGGCCATCTTCATCATCCCGGCGACCACCACGATGAGGAGGGAGTAGTCCACCCTTGAGGTTGAGGGTTTGTACCAGTAGCTATCTGTTTGATCTCTCTCTCTCTCTCGTGATCTACATCATGGGCTTTGTTAATATAGACGGGTCATATGATGTTTCTCCCTTCTATATTCTTGTTATGATGAATTGAATCTTTACCCTTCAAAGTTTTGTCTTGTCGGATTGAATATTCAGAGATGAGAACACATGATATATGCCTTGCAATATGAATACTTGAGGTGACAATGAGGTATCCTATTGATTCACTTGATATGTGTTATGGCATTCAACTCGCGGATTCCCGTGGTGATGTTGGGGTAATCTAGGGGTTGATGCATGTTTTTCTCCGACAGAAACTTTGGGGTCTCTTTATAGTTCTTTGTGTGGATTGAGTAAGTGAGAAATCTCTGGATTTCTCTAAGGCAAGATCCTTTTTCATTAGATCAACGTGAGCATCTTTGGCTTGAGCAGACTTAATTGCTTTCAGAAGAGTTGGTTCCAAAACAAGGTTATTCAAAGAACCCTGGGGAACTAGTTGAAGGTTTAGCTTGCATAGATCTTCATAAAGGCGGGGTTGTGCTTTGTAAACCATGCGATTGTTGCAATAAGATTTACGGCTCAGGGCATCAACCATTACATTAGCCTTGCCAGGGGTATAGGATATACCGCAGTTGTAGTCAGCAATAGCTTCCATCCATCGCTACTGACGGAGGTTCAGATCTGGCTGAGTAAACAGGTACTTCAGGCTCATATGATCGGTGAAGATCTTAGAATGATTACCGAGAAGGTACTGTCGCCATAGCTTCAGTGCATAGATAACCGTAGCAAGCTCGAGGTCATGAACTAGGTAGTTCTCTTCATGAGGACGCACTTGAAGGGAGGCATAAGCAATCACCCTGCGCTCTTGCATTAGGACACAACCTAATCCTTGACGTGAAGTGTCACAATAGATGACGAAGTCCTTACGAGAATCAGGGGGAGCAAGCACTGGGGCAGATGTCAGCTTGTCCTTGAGTGCCTGGAAACTTTCCTGACACTTTTCTGTCCAATCAAACTTAACGCCTTTGTGTAGAAGATTAGTCAGTGGCTTGGCGATCTTGGAGAAGTTCTAAAAAAACGGCGACAATAGCTGGCTAGTCCGAGAAAGCTTCTGACTTGCTTGACAGTCTTCGGAGGGGTCCAGTCAAGAATAGTGTCGTGGATTTGTCACGGCAGATGTCCTTAGTGTGAGGACTTAGTCGTGAGGCCAACACATCTATGTGGTAGCTTGAGAGGGGTTGAGTGGAATGAGAGACGCGAGGTTTTTACCCAGGTTCGGCCCCTCACGGTGGAGGTAAAAGCCTACATCCTGCTTCATTGATATTGATGTTGATGAATATGATTACAAGGGTGCTCTACCAATGGAGCTATAAACTTGTTTGTCTAATCCTAATCTGTCCAACTCATGGAACCTCTCCCTCTTGGGCTGCCCTACCCCTCCTTATATAAGTTGAAGGGGCAGCTTACATGAAGAGTCCTAGTAGGATTAGGATTACTCTATTACAAGTAGAGTCCTAGTCTTGCTTCCTTTGTAGAAGAATATTCCTTATGCCTTTCATCTTAAGCTGGCCCACCATAATATGAGCCGGCCTTCGGGGCCTTGAGCCTTCTGGGCCTCCGGGTCTTGTTGCTCCTCTGACCCACCCGCCGGGTTACTAATGAGTCACAAAGCTTCTGGCAGGTTACCCATGAGTCGCCAAGCTCCGGGCGGGTCACTAGTGAGTCGCCAAGCTCCGCCCGGGTCATACCACGGGGTATATCCCCGACATTAGCCCCTAGTTTAATTTGGATTTATCCATGTTAAACTGATCCTGCAAAATAAACACAAGAACAAATTTGACAGGTTGTGTTCCGGGTTAAAAATTCTTGTAAGGCGGTACCTAATCATCCTTAAGTCCTTGTCATTTCCTTCTTCTGGAAAGTCTGGGCCAATAGGCCAGCTTCATAATCAATTTGCTGACACTGGTTTCTCACAGAAATATTGTGAAGAATAATTCATTTGATTCAGCTCCTAATGCTTAACAAAAATATTGGTCTTGAAATACTCATCTGATTTTCAGCCGGCTTGAAGATGTAGATTTTGCCAATTTATGATTATCGGGTTATAAACAGATGATGCCGAGTCATAATTGTTGGTGACGCCGGGTCATGATTGTTGCGGACACCGGGTCAATGTGGTTTGCCCAAAACTGAGAATTTGAAAATATTTCTCCCTTATATCCATATTACCTGTAGCCCCCAAGTCTCGAGCAGAGCAAAGTGATGACTTAAGACTTGTTTCAATATAAATACTACCACTTTGAAGAAATCCATGTTGTTCATCTCAGTCACTAGTAAAAACTGAATATTCCATATATGTAGCCCCCAAGTGCCGGGTTGTCATGCTTGCAGCAACCTGGGACTTGTAATTGCCTTATGCTCATAAAAACTTCAACCAGTGTAACCCCCAAGGGCCGGCTCAGCAAGACAATACCGAGCTGGGACATTATATATACTTCATTGAAAATAACATCATATGATGTAACCCCACCATGGGGCTTGAACCCATGTAACACCCCCGGTGTCATGCTACAGTAATCCCCTGTTAATGGTGCCATGTAATCATGTTAATGCTGATAATCTTCACTTGATCCAAATCACAATCCAAATTCAAATCCAATCTAAAGTCAAAAAATTCATATTTGTCAGACATGAAATCTAAAATGTTCATCTTGTGCCAAATAATTCATAACAAATATTAGTGGTGAAGCAACATTTTACAAAATGTCTAAGTGCCCTAAACTGGATAAACGGTAGCTAAAACAAATAGATTAAATGCCTTTTTAAATTATAAAAGTGGCAAACTATTTCAAAGGCCTCACAATCCTTTTTGGCAGTGCCAATTAGTGCACTATAATTATGTGCCCAAGTCCCACATTTTTACATAATCCTTTTGCGCAGCTCAAATATTGCAAAGCTTTTTTCTGTAAAAATAAATAGCAAAAATAAAAAATTGGGAAAGCAAAAGAGAGAGAGAAGCCCCTGCCTCCCTGGGCCTTAGCCCATTGCACTGGCGGGCCCACCTTACCCCCGGGTCGCCTTGCCTGTTTGACCGACCCCGTCGCTACAGGGGCGCGGTCGCCCTGGACCGCCTCGCCGTCGACGACGAGGGAGGGGATAAGAGCGCCCCTCTGGTGCCTCGAGTCCTCCCCCACCTACCGCCACTCCCACTCCCCTACTCGCCTGCCCTCGTCCTAGATCCATCCCCCCGCTCACTTCCTCTCCCCCTCGTTCCCCATTGACGCTCGAGTGCGGTCATCGCCGTCCTCCGTCATTGTCGCGGCCACCGGCGGCCCCTTGCCCGTTAGCCTTGTCCACGGGCCTCGCCGCGGTCGGCCACCTCTCCTAGTGCCACCAGGTGGAGACATGGAGCCCCGCTGCCTCCGTTCGCCATCGTCTGGATCTCCGATCGCAGTCGATCCCCTCCGACTCTGGCAACGCTCGCTGCTGCTACTAACCTGTCGCCGGATTTTCGTAGCCACTAGGTGAGCCTTCCCGTCCCTCTCTTTCCCCACTAGCTGTCGCTGTCTGGCCGTACCCGCCGCTCTGCTTGCGCCCGAACACGTCGCCGCCGACGAGCTCGTTGCTCTCGTTGTGGCCTTTGACACACTCACCCAAGCTCACCGTTGTGCTCCTGGGGTTCCTAGGAGACCAACACGCATGCGCACGCCCCCTCTCGTGCCTCCTAGCGCCGTCCCTGATGAGCGCCCGAAAGCATCGCCGCAGAGCTCGCTGCCGGTGAGGCTCCGGTGACCATTTGGTCACGGGCTCAAGCCCGTTGGACTCGCCACACCACGGGGATCCTCCCCAGCCTTTCCATTCGCTCTGTAGCGCGCTGCTTCGCCATCTTAGTCGCACACCCGAGCCATATCGCTGCCACGACTCAACACCGGCGGCCCTGCCGACCTCCCCTGCTCGTTCTGCCGCCACCAACCGATGCGGGATGAAGAGCCCGTTCGAAAGGTTCTAACCACGCGCCAAATGGTGCCCCCTAGCGTGATTCCGACGCGTTCCGGCAAAGCGCCGCTGCGGATTTGGTCGCCGGAGCTCCTCCGGCGCAGGCCCTAACCTGGCGTGGCGTGGGGCCCGCCCAGTGCCGCTGACAGTGGGCCCCTGCGCCTCTGCTTGACCGCGTTGACCACGGTCAACGCGGGGTCCTATTCCCCATCTGCTGACATATAGGCCCCACCACCTAATTAGGTTAGTCAAACATTTTTAAAAATAAACTTAATTAGTTAAACCTGATCAGTCACTGACATGTGGGGCCCAACTTCTAATTAGCCTCAGTTTAGTTAAATTTAAGCTTCTGTTAGTACACTGTCTCTGACAGGTGGGACCCACTGGTCAGTTGACCTGGTCAGCCGTCTTGTTGACTGCTGACGTCACAATGATGTCATGCTGACGTAGTAATTCCTTTTCTGTTAATATAAATAATTCCAGAATGTTTTAAACTTGCAAAAATCATAGTAATTAAACCGTAACTCCGATGAAAGTGTTTTCTATATGAAAGTTTCTCAGAAAAACAAGACGAATCTGAATACACGGTCTGTTCATCTGTTACATGCCCCTAGCATGCTGAACATGGAACATTCCCCCTCCAGTCATCTGTCTCACAGAGGTCCGGAACCGGGAAAACATTCCCGGTTGTTTTCCCGCTTCACCTTTATCGTGTAGCCATACGTTAGGTCACACCCGGCACATCATATTGCCATGTTATGCTTTATGATCCTTTGTTTGCTTTATATTTATTGTTTCTTCACCCTCTTCTCTCCGGTAGACCCCGAGACCGATGCTGCCCCTGTGACCGACTACGTCACCGACGAATCTTCTTCCTTTACAGCAGAGCTTCCAGGCAAGCCCCCCCTTTGATCATCCCGATATCGCCCATTCCATTCTCTCATGCTTGCATTAGATTTTGCTACTGTAATTGATTGCTCCTATTCTGATGCATAGCCTCCTTTTGTAACGTGCTTATCCCAAACTGCTTAGTATAGGTTGGTTAGTGATCCATCAGTGACCCCCACCTTGTCCTTGTTGCCCCTGCTTCATCATCGAAGACCCGATATACGGGATCGAAGACCAGGCCCCGGCACCGCACATCACTTTCCCCTTAGTTTCTCGACACTACTGGGTTACTATCGAGTGCCGAGGGTGAGACCTCATCAGCACTTCTGATGTTAACCCTGTAGTGTAGCTATTCGGTCGTGGTCATCGAGGGTGATTCCGCCTTAACCACTTCCGGTACGACTCTGTCGTGCAACCCCTCAAGTGTGAACCTCGAGGGTGGATCCTCTTACGTTCACCTTGATGATTACATCAAGTGGGATTCGTCAAAGGGTGATTCCTCAGGTTTTCCCCTTGGTGTTAGACACACGGTTACTATGGTTACTATGACTTTACATCGAACCCTGTTACTAAAGACGGGTCGGCCCTGAGGGGTACGCGCACAAGCATATTTGCGAGTGATGAGGAGTCAGGTTGACCTGGAGGGTGCCCGCGAGATAATTACGAGGCGTGGCCGGGCATTCTTAGCCCTTGACGCAAGTCTTCGAGATGGGGCGACGGGGCCACATCTTTCGTGAGTCTCTGCTTGTTACCGCGCGTTCCTAATCCACTATGATATGGATATTTGATCCGAGGGGCCTCTGGCCTGATAGCACTAACCATCATGTGGGCATAGTATGGGCGTTCTGCGTCGTATGCATCAGCCGAAGCTTAATAGACGTTAGCGACTGAGCGGCGCGCGCCGGTTGGACTGGTAAGCACCTGCCTTTTTGAAGGAGGTAGCTAGGTCTGCTCACCGGCCGCGTTCGCAACGTGCAGGAGTTCCCGGGGCGATGGCCCATGACCCCTGGGGGCATAGGTTTAGTCCGGCGTGCTGACCTCTCTATTAAGCCTAGGTCAGGTTGTGGCGTATTGTTTGGCCGAGGCCGGGCATGACCCAGGAAAGTGTGTCCGGCCGGAGTTAATCAAGCGTGGTGGGTAAGTTGGTGCACCCCTGTAGGGAAGAAAACATCTATCGGTAGCCTGCCCTACGGTAACGGACACTTGGAGTTGTATCCCGATCGATACAACTAGAACTGGATACTTGAGGTGATAACTGGATAGTATGGCTCTGGGATTGCTTTCTCGCAGGGAGTCGAGAAAGGATCTCTGGCCGAGGTTGATAACACTACTACTACTTTACTTTATGCTACTCTTATCTCTTCTGATGCTGCAAGATGCTTGGAGCTGCTTGAAGATGCTTGATACGTCTCCAACGTATCTATAATTTTTTATTGTTCCATGCTATTATATATTCTGTTTGGGATGTTTAATGGGATTTATTACACACTTTTATATTATTTTTGGGACTAACCTATTAACCCAAGGCCCAGTGCAAATTGCTGTTTTTTTGCCTATTTTAGTGTTTCGCAGAAAAGGAATATCAAACGGAATCCAAACGGAATGAAACCTTCGGGAACGTGATTTTTGGAACAAACGTGATCCAGAGGACTTGGAGTGGACGTCAAGAAACAACCGAGGAGGCCACGAGGCAGGGAGGCGCGCCTGCACCCCTGTGCGTGCCCCCACCATCTTGGTCCCCTCGTGGCTCTCCTGACCGACTTCCTTCGCCTATATATACCTACGTACCCCGAAACCAACCAGGAGCACCACGAAACCCTATTTCCACCGCCGCAACCTTCTGTACCCGTGAGATCCCATCTTGGGGCCTTTTCCGACGCTCCGCCGGAGGGGGCATCGATCACAGAGGGCTTCTACATCAACACCATAGCCTCTCCGATGATGTGTGAGTAGTTTACCACAGACCTTCGGGTCCATAGTTATTAGCTAGATGGCTTCTTCTCTCTCTTTGGATCTCAATACAAAGTTCTCCTCGATCTTCTTGGAGATCTATTCAATGTAACTCTTTTTCCGGTGTGTTTGTCAAGATCCGATGAATTGTGGGTTTATGATCAAGATTATTTATGAACAATATTTGAATCTCCTCTGAATTCTTTTATGTATGATTCGTTATCTTTGCAAGACTCTTCGAATTATCAGTTTGGTGTGGCCTACTAGATTGATCTTTCTTGCAATGGGAGAAGTGCTTAGCTTTGGGTTCAATCTTGCGTTGCTCGATCCTAGTGACAGAAGGGGAAACGACACGTATTTTATTGTTGCCATCGAGGATAAAAAGATGGGGTTTATATCATATTGCTTGAGTTTATCCCTCTACATCATGTCATCTTGCCTAATACGTTACTCTGTTCTTATGAACTTAATACTCTAGATACATGCTGGATAGCGGTCGATGTGTGGAGTAATAGTAGTAGATGCAGGCAGGAGTCGGTCTACTTGTCGCGGACATGATGCCTATATACATGATCATGCCTAGATATTCTCATAACTATGCTCAATTCTATCAATTGCTCGACAGTAATTTGTTCACCCACCGTAATACTTATGCTATCTTGAGAGAAGCCACTAGTGAAACCTATGGCCCCCGGGTCTATTCTCCATCATACAAGTTTCCAATCTATTTTACTTTGCGTTCTTTACTTTTACTCTTTATCATAAAAATACCAAAAATATTATCTTATCATCTCTATTAGATCTCACTTTTGCAAGTGGCCGTGAAGGGATTGACAACCCCTTTATCGCGTTGGTTGCAAGGTTCTTATTTGGTTGTGTAGGTACGAGAGACTTGCGTGTGGCCTCCTACTGGATTGATACCTTGGTTCTCAAATACTAAGGGAAATACTTACGCTACTTTGCTGCATCACCGTTTCCTCCTCAAAGGAAAACCAACACATGCTCAAGAGGTAGCAATGCTAGTCTTCGATAGGCTAGGCTTTCCCCTTCTCTTCTGGCATTCTGCAGTTCAGTCCACATATACAACCCATTTCGTTGACACCGATGCATATGTAGTGTAGATCCTTGCTTGCAAGTACTTTGGATGAGTACTCACGGTTGCTTTGCTCCCCCCTTTTCCCCCTTTCTTCTTCTTTCTGGTTGATGCAACCAGATGTCGGAGCCCAGGAGCCAGATGCCACCGTCGATGCCTACTACTACGTGGAGACCGCCAACGACCAGGAGTAGCTAGGAGGCTCCCAGGCAGGAGGCCTTGCCTTTTCGATCGATGTTGCTTTTGTGCTAGCCTTCTTAAGGCAAACTTGTCTAACTTATGTCTGTACTCAGATATTGTTGCTTCCGCCGACTTTTGTGTTTTCGAGCTTATGTATTCGAGCCCTCAAGGCCCCTGGCTTGTAATATAAAGCTTGTATTATTTTTAATTTGTGTCTAGAGTTGTGTTGTGATATTTTCCCGTGAGTCCCTAGTCTTGATTGTACACATTTGCGTGTATGATTAGTGTACGATTGATTCAGGGGCGTCACAAGTTGGTATCAGAGCCAACTGCCTGTAGGTAGCCCCCTTTCCTACTCCTTGGCCGAAGTTGAGTCTAGTCATTGAAAAACTTTTACTAACATGGGTGTGTGGCTTGCGGGCCCACGTCACCATTGGGTGGTATTAGTATCTTTTATTCCTCGTCTATACTCTGGGACTCTGATCTCTCTTCCATTCGGGTTAAATAATTTTGCTAACTCTAACACTAGGTTCTCGTAACCGCTTCCTCCCGGAGAGCTCCTTCAACACAGATGATCGTCTGCTACATCAGAAGACTCTGAAGACACTTCTCAATGTATCCCGAGACCATGTGTCCACGCCTTGCAGTTTCTGACCGCCGGTAATCCCCATGAATAACATCCTTGCCACTTGTACCTTCATCCCCAGTTGTTCATATACTTTCCTAAATACTTGGAAATACTATCTGATCTTCCAAAAATCCTCTACAACCTATTACTCTTGATTCTCCTTGCCTGCTTGCATTATGGATAATCCCATAAGTCTAGTAATCTTATTGGCATCCTGTGTCACTATCCTTTTGAGTCCGTTGATTCAATATGTTGCAGATGCTCGCAATCCTCAGTCGGATCATAGAATTCATCCTTCCGGCTTGGACGTCATTTGACCAAGAGTTGTTTCTCGACCAATCAAATTTTCGTCAATTGTATCCCTAGGGCTGTTCAACTTACTTATCTTTTGATCAGAGCGTCTGCTTCTGATCTTCTATTTTTGAAATCATGATTTCTTTGCATTTAAGCATCGAATTATTCAGATGTTTCTATAATCCAAAACCTTTGCATTCTTTCTTCTTCTGGTTGAGTACCAATACTCACATCAGATCCTATGTGGACCGCTAGATCCTTTGTTGGATTTTATCTGACAACGTCCTTCCTATTCAATAACCTTTTGGAGCCTTTCCTCAGATACATAATGCCTTTGGTAAATTGTATCCTCTGCCTTCTCAACCATGCTCTGCCTTCGAGCTTGTGTTATTTTACTCGTGGAGTTTGTGGTATATGTTCCCAAGATGCCCCTATGGGTTGAACCTATGCCTTCCTTAATCCATGTGAACCCGAGAGTTTTCACAAGTCATACTCTTCTGGTGTTTTGCCAGATAACATTTCAACACTAAAACTTCATTGAACGCGAGAAGTGAATGAAAGGTTATGCATTGGAGAAGTGGGAGTCGACCTTGAACTTTGTGTTCATGCCCATGGAAACGATGTAGATCTTATCATGGAAGCTTCTCGTAACAATAATTATTCCCTTGGTATAATTTGATCCTGTATCTGTGATTTTGGCCTTTGCAATCGTGGTTCCAACCAAGATTGTCTTCTTTGATCCCCTTTCTCGGACAAGTTGAAGTGCTTGCCTTATGCATATCAATACACATTTCCAAACTCTAATATGGTCTACCTTCGAGTATTACCCCTGGTATCTTGAGAATATCAAATAACTGAGTTGCTTCCTATGAATATTCATCTAGTATTACTTCTCACCGATTTCAGATTTTCCCCCGGGTTCTGAGTTATCAGTCACTCGAGAACACCGATAAGAGAATCGATCCCGCACTCAGATTCAAAAACTCTAAGTAATTTTCGTTGCTTACGAGTTTAATAATCCTTCAAGTCATTCCTAGCCTGATCGGCTATATCATTATCGTGATAAATTTTAACTGTGCTACCTGATCCTTCTTCCCGGAGCACAATTTTCGACGATTAGCTAAGCTACATTGATTTTCCTCGTCCTATCATTTTGTCTTGAATAGCAAGCTTAATTTTGAGTTTTTATCGTACCCGTGGTTCCAATAACCTTTCGCTTCATCATTCCTTTGACTTGATTTCATCGCCGATCGATTACATCTTCATGAAATCTCTCGAAAAATGTGTCATGATCATCATCAACATTCTGAGCTCTTCCAGGATATCAATCGAATTCATGATGAGAAATACAATCCTTGCCCCTCGATGATTTATGTTATCATCGACAACATTCTTGCCTTCCCCAACACAAACTTGTTCATATAATTTTGGTAATACATCCTTTTTGACATGTCGATGGATTGTTGCTGAGCCTGTCGGCCACACCCTCATCTTTTCTGTGCTGAAATTGTATGACTTATTTTCTAAGTTGTTTCCGATGGATCCTTTGTGTATCCGAAGTCTGACCTTTCCCTGATGACCATGTCAACACTATCCCGAAGCATGTGTGTGGTACTCCGATCATCAACAAGAACATTGGGAGCACAATGCTAACTGTTCTTGATCAATTATCCAAACACCGTTGTATGGGTAAACCTCATAAATTCCTTGCCCCTTTATCTAAACGGTTTAATACTTGGAGCCCTATCAAGCTTTTCATTTCCTTGGGAAAGTTATACTCTAATACTTGGGTATAAACATCTTTACTTTCCATTGGTCTGATTATCATAATAATCACATTTTCCTTTCCATTGTTTTGTTTCACCTTTCTTGTAATCTAACTTGTCTGAGCAGAGATAAATCCCTGCTTAAGTAAGCACCTCGGTGTACAACTCTGTCAGTAAGACCCTGTTACTATTGTTGATGACATTCCGGTAATCCCCGATGGACGAGAACTTTGCCTATTGGTCTGCCTCGTCTTACGAGCAGGAAAATGGTTCTCTTCATCCCTCGCCCTTGGTACCAACGCTGTTGCTAACATAATTGGCAGGCTATCCTCTGACCTGCCTTGCTATCATGACCGTGCAAAATGTTAGCGCCTTCCTTCTTTTAACCCACATGGTGGGCCCATAACCCACAGTTCCACACGATCTAAACCTGACTCTCCTGTATATCTTTGATTCCGAAATATTCTTGCATTTGGCTTCTTATCATGTCACGAGCCACCTTCCGAGAGATGATCTATTCCCGATGCTCTGAACCCCTTTCTCTCACTCCGTTCAGGTATCATTCGTTTGTCCATTCGGTTGAAACTTCCTATTGTACCTTCATACTTTGATCTCGATGTTTTATTAAGTTTCAACTCGAGAGATACCTATGCCTCATTCCCTGAATTGTTCACGAGATAATTAACCCTATAAGGGTCTGTTCTCCTGGAGTTACTCTTTACTTCCCCACTTAAATCTCGGGACGAGATTTCTTGTAGCGGAGGAGATTTGTAACACCCCCGGTGTCATGCTACAGTAATCCCCTGTTAATGGTGCCATGTCATCATGTTACTGTTGATAATCTTCACTTCATCCAAATCACAATTCAAATTCAAATCCAATCTAAAGTCAAAAATTCATATTTGTCAGACATGAAATCTAAAATGTTGATCTTGTGCCAAATAATCCATAACAAATATTGGTGGTGAAGCAACATTTTGCAAAATGTCTAAGTGCCCTAAACTGGATAAACGGTGGCTAAAACAAATATATTAAATGCCTTTTTAAATTATAAAAGTGGCAAACTACTTCAAAGGCCTCACAATCCTTTTTGGCAGTGCCAATTAGTGCAATATAATTATGTGCCCAAGTCCCACATTTTTACATAATCCTTTTGGGCAGCTCAAATATTGCAAAGCTTTTTTTTGTAAAAAGAAATAGCAAAAATAAAAAATGGGGAAAGCAAAAGAGAGAGAGAGAGAGAAGCCCCTGCCTCCCTGGGCCTTAGCCCATTGCACTGGCGGGCCCACCTTACCCCCGGGTCGCCTTGCCTGTTTGACCGACCCCGTCGCTACAGGGGCGCGGTCGCCCTGGACCGCCTCGCCGTCGACGACGAGGGAGGTGATAAGAGCGCCCCCTCCGGCGCCTCAAGTCCTCCCCCACCTACCGCCACTCGCACTCCCCCACTTGCCTGCCCTCCTCCCAGATCCATATCCCCCGCTCACTTCCTCTCCCCCTCGTTCCCCATTGACGCCCGAGTGCGGTCATCGCCGTCCTCCGTTGTTGTCGCGGCCACCGGCGGCCCCGTGCCCGCTGGCCTTGTCCACGGTCCTCGCCGCGGTCGGCCACCTCTCCTGGTGCCACCAGGTGGAGACGTGGAGCCCCGCTGCCTCCGTTCGCCATCGTTTGCATCTCCGATCACCGTCGATCCCCTCCGACTCTGGCGACGCTCGCTGCTGCTACTAACCTGTGGCCGGCTTTTCGTAGCCACTAGGTGAGCCTTCCCATCCCTCTCTTTCCCCGCTAGCTGCCGCTGTCTGGCCGTACCCACCGCTCTGCTTGCGCCCAAACACGTCGCCGCCGACGAGCTCGTTGCCGTTGTTGTGGCCTTTGACACGCTCGCCCAAGCTCACCGTTGTGCTCCTAGGGTTCCTAGGAGACCAACACGCATGCGCACGCCCCCTCTCGTGCCTCCTAGCGCCGTCCCTGATGAGCGCCTGAACGCATCACCGCGGAGCTCGCCGCTGGTGAGGCTCCGGTGACCATTTGGTCACGGGCTCAAGCCCGTTGGACTCGCCGCACCACGGGGATCCTCCCCAGCCTTTCCATTCGCTCTGTAGCATGCTGCTTCGTCATCTCAGTCGCACACCCGAGCCATATCTCCGCCACGACTCAACGCCGGCGGCCCTGCCGACCTCCCTTGCTCGTTCTGCCGCCACCAACCGACGCACGGTGAGGAGCCCGTTCGAAAGGTTCTAACCACGCGCCAAATGGTGCCCCTTAGCGCGATTCCGACGCGTTCTTGTGAAGCACCACTGCAGATTTGGTCGCCGGAGCTCCTCCGGCGCCGGCCCTGACCTGGCGTGGGGCCCGCCCAGTGCCGCTGACAGTGGGCCCCTGCGCCTCTATTTGACCACCTTGACCACGGTCAATGTGGGGTCCTATTCCCCAGCCGCTGACATATAGGCCCCACCACCTAATTAGGTTAGTCAAACATTTTTGAAAATAAACTTAATTAGTTAAACCTGATCAGTCACTGACATGTGGGGCCCAACTTCTAATTAGCCTCAGTTTAGTTAAATTTAAGCTTCTGTTAGTCCACTGTCTATGACTGGTGGGACCCACTGATCAGTTTGACCTGGTCAGCCGTCTTGTTGACACCTAACGTCACAATGATGTCATGCTGACATAGTAATTCCTTTTCTGTTAATATAAATAATTCCAGAATATGTTTTAAACTTGCAAAAATCATAGTAATTAAACCGTAACTCCGATGAAAATGTTTTCTATATGAAAGTTGCTCAGAAAAACGAGACGAATCTGAATACGCGGTATGTTCATGTGTCACATGCCCCTAGCATGCTGAACATGGAACATTCCCCCTCCGGTCTCTGTCTTACACAGGTCCAGAACCGGGAAAACATTCCCGGTTGTTTTCCCGCTTCACCTTTATCGTGTAGCCATACGTTAGGTCACACCCGGCACATCATATTGCCATGTTATGCTTTATGATGATTTGTTTGCTTTATATTTATTGTTTCTTCCCTCTCTTCTCTCTGGTAGACCCCGAGACCGATGCTGCCCCTGTGATCGACTACGTCACCGACGAATCTTCTTCCTTTACAGCAGAGCTTCCAGGCAAGCCCCCCTTTGATCATCCCGATATCGCCCATTCCATTCTCTCATACTTGCTTTAGATTTTGCTACTGTAATTGATTGCTCCTATTCTGATGCATAGCCTACTTTTGTAACCTGCTTATTGTTACCTACCTGCTTATCCTAAACTGCTTAGTATAGGTTGCTTAGTGATCAATCAGTGACCCCCACCTTGTCCTTGTTGCCCCTGCTTCATCATCGAAGACCCGATCAACGGGATCGAAGACCAGGCCCCGACACCGCACATCACTTTCCCCTTAGTTGCTCGACACTACTGGGTTACTATCGAGTGCCGAGGGTGAGACCTCATCAGCACTTCTGATGTTAACCCTGTAGTGTAGCTACTCGGTCGTGGTCATCGAGGGTGATTCCGCCTTAACCACTTCCGATACGACTCTGTCGTACAACCCCTCAAGTGTGAACCTCGAGGGTGGATCCTCTTACGTTCACCTTGATGATTACATCGAGTGGAATCCGTCAAGGGTGATTCCTCAGGTTTTCCCCTTGGTGTTAGACACACGGCTACTATGGTTACTATGACTTTACACTGAACCCTGTTACTAAAGATGGGTCGGCCCTGCGGGGTACCCGCGCGAGCATATTTGCGAGTGATGAGGAGTCGGGTTGACCTGGAGGGTGCCTGCGAGATAATTACGAGGCGTGGCCGGGCATTCTTAGCCCTTGCCGCAAGTCCTCGAGACGGGGTGACGGGGTCACATCTTTCGTGAGTCTCTGCTTGTTACTGCACGTTCCTAATCCACTACGATTAGGATATTTGATCCGAGGGGCCTCTGGCCTGATAGCACTAACTATCACGTGGGCATAGTATGGGCGTTCTGCGTCGTATGCATCTGCCGAAGCTTAATAGACGTCAACTACTTAGCGGCGCGCGTCGGGTTAGACTGGTAAGCACCTGCCTTTTTGAAGGAGGTAGCTAGGTCTGCTCACCGGCCGCGTTCGCAACGTGCAGGAGTTCCTGGGGCGATGGCCCATGACCCCTGGGGGCATAGGTTTAGTCCGGCGTGCTGACCTCTCTATTTAGCCTAGGTCGGGTTGCGACGTATTGTTTGGCCGAGGCCGGGCATGGCCTAGGAAAGTGTGTCCGGCCGGAGTTAATCGAGCGTGGTGGGTATGTTGGTGCACCCCTACAGGGAAGAAAACATCTATCGATAGCCTGTCCTACGGTAACAGACACTTGGAGTTGTATCCCGATCGATACAACTAGAACTGGATACTTGAGGTGATAACTAGATAGTATGGCTCTGGGATTGCTTTCTCGCAGGGAGTTGAGAAAGGATCTCTGGCCGAGGTTGATAACACTACTACTACTACTTTACTTTATGCTACTCTTATCTCTTCTGATGCTGCAAGATGCTTGGAGCTGCTTGAAGATGCTAGTCTTCGATAGGCTAGGCTTTCCCCTTCTCTTCTGGCATTCTGCAGTTCAGTCCACATATACAACCCATTTCGTTGACACCGATGCATATGTAGTGTAGATCCTTGCTTGCGAGTACTTTGGATGAGTACTCACGGTTGCTTTGCTCCCCCTTTTCCCCCTTTCTTCTTCTTTCCGGTTGATGCAACCAGATGTCGGAGCCCAGGAGCCAGATGCCACCGTCGATGCCTACTACTACGTGGAGACCGCCAATGACCAGGAGTAGCTAGGAGGTTCCCAGGCAGGAGGCCTTGACTTTTCGATCGATGTTGCTTTTGTGCTAGCCTTCTTAAGGCAAACTTGTCTAACTTATGTCTGTACTCAGATATTGTTGCTTCCGCTGACTTTTGTGTTTTCGAGCTTATGCATTCGAGCCCTCAAGGCCCCTGGCTTGTAATATAAAGCCTGTATTATTTTTAATTTGTGTCTAGAGTTGTGTTGTGATATCTTCCCGTGAGTCCCTGATCTTGATCATACACATTTGCGTGTATGCTTAGTGTACGATTGAATCGGGGGCGTCACAACCCACGTCCACAAGGTTAAGAGTCTTGTCCTCTACCAACTGAGCAATAAACCCTTCAATATAATGGATTAAGGCTTGTGTACCTTGAATTTTTGACAGGAGCAATTGGTAGCCCCCAAGGGCCGGCTCATTACGATGTGATGAGTTGGGTCTTCAATAAGGCAAGTAAAAAATGACCTTCCATTAGCCCCCAAGTGCCATGGTGCATGCTGGCAGTGACATGGGACTTGCATAATCTCAACTTGAATAATGTAGCCCCCAAGTGCCGGGTCGTAAGCCTGCAGCGACTCGGGATTATTCCTTCCATTGTAGAATAAATCATATCCATTGATAAAATAATAGCCATTGCGCTAAAGCGACTTATCAGTTGACAAGTAAATCCGAAGTTTAAATACTCGGCGGCTCTTGGCCGATGGCAACTTAATGCGCATTCATGGTAAGCCGGAATTTTTATAACCCGACGGCTTATAGCTTTTGAGAAAATCCAGAGTGGATAACCCTTTTGAAACATCAATTTTGATGATGAGCTTGAACTTAATCATTTATATAAGTCATAGTTCTGCAAATCCTGCATAGAGTTTAAACAAATATGCCCTGGCGACTTAACGTCAAAAGCCTGGGCGGGTAACAACCCAGACATAATATAGTCTTGTGCAATTATGGGAAAGACCAGAATTAAGGCCATTAGAGCCTAAACATTCTGGCAACTTAAAGTTAAAAGCCAAGGCGGGTTATCAAACCTCGCATATTCATATAACCAGGAAAACATACATGTATGATTGATTTACACTGCTGGCTTACATCGCCATATCCAGTGAGAGTAATAATCCAAAGATTCATAAGCGCATGAGTCCAATGGCGCAATCCAAAATAAATACCGGTGACTGTAGATTAATACCATGGTGATGCCTTGATAATTATAATCCGGGGCCAGTATCAACCCGGAGTCATGAAATATCCTCCTGGCGACTTAAAGTCTGCTATCAGGGCGGGTTATCAAACCCAAAGATGCTCAATGATGAGTCATATAATCAAGGCTACATGGCCTGTGAAATCAGTTCATACCGCTGGCTTAACATGCCACATGCAGTAAGGGGTAACATCCCAATGCTTAGAGCCAGAACTCCAAACACATAATCATCATACAATGGCGACTTGAAGTCCAAAGCCAGGCCTGGTTAATAAACTCCAGATATGCTCAAATATGAGCCATAGAGATGAAGGCTACATGGCTTGAATTGTCTCAAGCCATATATTAATATGGCGTAAATATATGAATCCCAAAAAATGCTCAGAAAAAGATAACGTAATAAAATCGAGAAAACGAGGCTTTCATAGGCCGCCAAGCCTAAAGCTCCAAGGTTTTCATGGGTCGCCAAGCCACTGAGTTAACCTTTTACACTTTGTGAATCCGGCCTCACATGACCGCCGGTTTAACCTTGACAAGTTCACAGTCTATGTAAGATTGACTGTCAAGAGTTCGGCTTGTCATTCCGGTGTTACCCGGGCGGAGTGGTAGATTCTACAAAGCAGGATAACTCGGACAATTTTGGTGAATACACCTGGTTTTCCAATCCAGCTCACGAGGGTAGTAACGCTATGTTGTCTTTGGTGAATACACCTATGTTTGAACAGGAAGCCCCCACGTGCTTTATGGCATATAAGCCGGAACAAGAGGGATATTCACAGCTATGCTCAACGAGCAGGAAGCCCCCAAATGGCTTGTGGCATTGAGCCGATCAAGAGGGATATTCACAGCTATGCTCAATGAGCAGGAAGCCCCCAAGTGACCTTTTTGAAGTGTGGCATTGAGCCGATCAAGAGGGATATTCACAGCTATGCTCAATGAGCGGGAAGCCCCCAAGTGACCTTTTTGAAGTGTGGCATTGAGCCGATCAAGAGGGATATTCACAGCTATGCTCAATGAGCAGGAAGCCCCCAAGTGACCTTTTTGAAGTGTGGCATTGAGCCGATCAAGAGGGATATTCACATATATTCTCAATGAGCAGGAAGCCCCCAAATGACCATAATAAAATGAACCCATAAGTGTGACACCCAAGTTTTTATTTGGATTTTTCAAAAGGTTTTTATTTGACTTGAGGGGAGTGATTTAAATTTTTCCTTTAAGAGAACTCTCCCTCTCAAATATTTTTTTTATGGCAAAAGTTTTATTTGGATTCACCCAAGATCTGTCTTTGGTCTTGGAGGTTCTTGCTTTTCATTTGGACTCAAGACCAAATGTTTTTCTTTTGGGGAAAACAACTTTTAAAAATCTTTTTGGAAATGCACTATGGCTTTTGGAAAACTCCTTTGCCACTTTCAACAATTCCTTCTTGCCATGGCCTTAGTGCAAATCCTCTCTCCTAACCCTTCCCTCACCTTTGGATCATGATCTGCATCAAATCCAGCAAGTTGGACCTCCCCATGTGACCATTCCATTTGAATCTTATTCAAACAAATTTTTGTCTTCTATCCTACTACTTGGAGAGTTACAAAGGAACTCCATTTTCTGTTTTGATTTTTGCCACCAAACCTTTTTCCCCTCCTAGTCCTTTGAACCCTCAACCAAGGTCCATGAAGATCCACTGGTCTTCAGTTCAAAATTTTCAAACTACACTTACTGCAAGTTTGGACCAGATTTGTCAAATTTGGTGAAATTCATTCAAAACCTTCTCCAAAAATTCCAAGTAAAATCAGGCAGCCTCTGGGTGCATTGAGTGGTCATCTCACCAAGTTACAGCTCCAGAAAAATTTATCTCATAGCCAAAACCTTCTGTCGAACACCTGCAGTGCACTGTCTATGTCAAGTTCAGAAAGTTCAGAGAAACACTGCAGTGGCCTGCTGTCGTTTTCTTCAGAGAAGGACGTCGATCTCGCCAGTGCCACCGCGTCGCCTTGCTCCTCGTCCCCGCCCTCTTGTTCCTGCACCGCACAAACGCCTGGCGCCTTGCGGGCGTCGGCGACGAGCAGCAGAAGGTGCGCCGCCCCGTGACCGACGCTGGCGGCGGCTTTGCGGACGCCAGCGGGAGACACGGCGCCGACGACGCCACCCAGCGCCGCCCAAACCACCGGAGCTCGCCGCGTGGCCTTCCACTCCCCCGAATGCGCTGCCGCTCTCGTCGTGAACCGCAGGGCGCAGAGCGCGCTCTCTGCCGCCGTTGAGCCCGTGCGGTCACCTCACCGTGGACCGACGCCATTACGCCAAGACCATCTCCGTTTAGCTGTAAAACGACTCCAGTAACCTCCACTGATGCTGCCTGGCCGCTCAAACCACCCGCCAATCCACTGCTCCGCCGTAATCGCTCGCCGGAGATTCTCCGTTCATGGCCACCCCGTCGATCCGCCTATAAATAGAGGCCTCGAGCTTCAACTCGAGCACCCACCAGCCCTGCACTCCCCCTAGAGCACGCCTAGCCACTGGAAGAGCCCCGAGGAGGTCTCCTTCCTCGACTCCGGCCGCCGCGACCCGCCACGGGATCCAGCCCGATTCGCCCCCGTGTGTGCTCCTCCGCCTCCATTCTCTTACCAGTAGCTTCACCATGCATCCCTCTTTCTGACCCGCACTTCAATTTGAAGCTTGCAGCCCTCCACCGGAGTTCCCCATCCTCACCCGAGCCGCCGTCCGCCGGAGAAAGTGTCGCCGTCGACGTGGTGCTCCCCGTTGGACGAGTCCACCACCCACCGACGCGGAAGAAGACGCTGAAGCTCTTGGTACCCTCCGTTTCTCCGAACTCGCCGTGGTTCGACGCCGGCGTCCACCGCAGTCTTCGGGCGCCGGCGAGCTTTTCAAACCTGACATGTGGACCCCGCGTGTCAGCCTCTGTTCTTTTATTCGCGAACCATTTTCTGTTGGCGCCTTCGGGCAAATACGTTTTCTCCTTTGCGCTTGCGCATTCCCAATCGAACCGTTTTCTGTTTTCTCAGTTAAAACCCTGGAACTTTTCTGTTTCATTACCGATAAGTCCCTGGACAGAAACCTTTATAACTTTTTAATAAAAAGGTATTTTTGAGTGATTCTTTTTCTGAAAATCTTCAAATTTTGTCTAGTTTTTTATGGGATTTATTTGAAAAATATTTGGAAAAGTTTCTGTGCACCCATTGGTCTTCACGTTAGTACCCGTTTCGTGATTGCCGTAGGTTCCGGAAGAGGCGACGGAGCCGCGAACTTCGCCGAGCTAGACTCCGAATTCTCCGAACCAGGCAAGCATGTTTTGAACATTTGATATGACGGATGTTTTACATGTTCACGTGAGAGTTTGTGCGTGGCATATGAGTGTCGGTACATACCTCGTTGCTTGTAAGGCAATGACCCGGTTGTTCCAAAGTCGCGATGATCTCTGATGAGAGATGGCCTAATCATGTGGTGACATGAAGGGCAGCAAGGTGGTACTGTTGTAGCATACCAGCCTTGCGTCATCCGACTTTCTTCGACGTTAACGTGGTTGGAGCCACGTTATCGTCCTTTTCCCGCATGTTCCAAAGTTGCGGTGACCTCTGATGAGAGGTGGCCTAATCATGTGGTGACATGAAGGGCAGCAAGGTGGTACTGTTGTAGCATACCAGCCTTGCGTCATCTGACTTTTCCGACGTTAACATGGTTGGAGCCGTGTTACAGTTCTTTCCCCTTCCGTGCTACCACATGTCTCATTGCCAGGATGCGGTTTAGTAAGTTGGTAACCTCTTTCCGTGTACACACCAAACAGAGAGGCCGGGATGATGGTACCTTGGCCCAGGATTAAAGCCAGTCATCCGGTCAGGGGGCATGGGTGTTTCCGGTTGGGACCGAGAGGGGGGGCACCCCCTTAGAGCGCGCGTATAGAAATTTGATCCCATGCTACGCGAGGTTGTAGCCTCCCCGTCTCAAGGTTTTTCTTGAACGTCGCCGAGGGTGATCCCTGGCTTCGGATGGTTGAATTGGGTGTGTACTGGTTAGACGTGTTTCTTCCAAAACACCGTAGACGGAACTAGTCCCCGTGACTACTGAAATCCGTTGGCTGTGGTGAAGTACAAACTCTGCAGAGTCAATTCTTTCCAAATCATCGTATCCATGACCAAGTAATGTAAACATTATATCCATATCTATCCGTGTGAAAAACTTGTCCCCGGTGAACAAGCTCAGTGGTAAACCCAGTTTTATTGTTACTCCTGTGGATGGACTAACTTTATATCCGTCGCATGCTTGTGATAATTTATGTTTCTGAACGATTGTATTATTGAGCTGTGATATAAGCCCTTTATGTGACGTCGCGCAGACGTCCGACTGTGGCGTGTACGTGTTGCTTACTTTATATATATAAGCCCTTTTTGTGATGTCGCACGGACGTCCGACTGTGGCATGCACTGTCTTTATTTTCTGTTGCAAGCCCTTTATGTGGTGTCGCCTTGACGCCCGACTGTGGCGTTATTATCCTGCATTTTCCGCTCGAGGAGTCTTTCAGACACTCGTTTGGTACCTGTATTATTATTCCGCATTTTTCTGCTAGAGGAGTCTTTCAGACACTCGTTTGGTACCTGTATTATTATTCCGCATTTTTCCGCTCGAGGAGTCTTTCAGACACTCGTTTGGTACCTGTATTATTATTCCGCATTTTTCCACTCGAGGAGTCTTTCAGACACTCGTTTGGTACCTGTATTATTATTCCGCATTTTTCCGCTCGAGGAGTCTTTCAGACACTCGCTTGGCACCAGCATCATTATTCCGCATTTTCCGCTCGAGGAGTCTTTCAGACACTCGTTTGGCACCAGTATTACTATTCTGCAGTTTCCGCTCGAGGCGTCATTCAGACCCTCGCTTGGCACCCAGTATTTATTATCTCTATGTCTGATCGCACTGGTTAACTTGTTCCTATGTTTCATGTTTGCATTTGTTATATCTTATGTCCGAACTGTCTTGCGAGTACTTTCATAGTACTCACCTGGCTTGTTGATTTGGCCAGATGTTGACGAAGGCGATCTCTTGGATGAAGAGTTTGATAGTGCGTCCGATGCCTAGACGAGTCCCAGTCAGTCCTGCGCGATCCCGGATATTGGTCACTTGTATTGTAAACGCTTCCGCCTCCCGCAATAAGTCTTCTCGAGCCTCACCCCGACGCTCGAAGAGCTGTAGTCTTCTGGAATCATATCACTCGCTTCGCGGTGATATTTCCACCACCGTCATTATGGTGAGTTAGTAGTTGCCACCCTATCCGCCGTATTGTTTTAGCGGCGTGCATGTAATAAATTGTTGGGCAGTCTCTGCTCAACCTTGTATTATATTTAGTACTCCTGGTATTTTTCTTCTGTGACCAAGATATTGTCTACCAGTGAGAAGGAATTCTTCCTCGCTGGTCCGTAAAAGGGATTGGTCTCTCAATAATTATTTTGTTGAAAAACCGGTCGTGACAATAAGGCAGGATACCCATGTTTGAATCACGCATCATGGCAGCAAGTTCTCTTTGGCAACCTTTAATTTTTCTGAGAACTCGGACTTGCGAGAGATGGATTCTTTTTGAACCGGATGTTAAGCCGGATATTAATAGCTTCAAAGCTTTGTGAGAAAACAGATTTCCCTTGAGCCGGATTTTAAACCGGGTTTCTTCATTTTGAGCCGGAAATTTTCTGACGGCCTTTAAACTTTCATCAATATAGCAGTAGTATCCGGGGCCGGGTTTATTTTTCCCTCCAATGACCCGGAGTTCTTGAATTTACTGATACCTGCCAATTCTGCCGAGTCATGTCATTGTAGCCCCCGAGTCTTAAGACGACTCGAGGAGTTGTCTTGAGATTCTCCATATTTGACTGATATGTCAGGCCAGAAATTATCCACCGCAGAGTTGATGATCACCAGGTGTTGATATCAATCATGGCCGAGTCGGCTGCGGGAGCTGACAGATGAGCCGGCCGCGGCATTGTAAGCCAGCACGGACGAGCGAGCCAATCACATGCGCGGTAAGCCGCATGGACGGGCGAGTCAACCGCATCATGTTGATGTAAATTGGGCTGTAGAAACGGAGGTTTGCACATATGTTCGTCGAGCGTCATGGCACAGTCAGATGCTAGCGCATGATAACAGTGGCACGAGCTATACATCCATGACACTACCATCTATCTTGCAATGAACAATTGTCCTGCATAAACAATATTGCAGACCAAGGCAAAGATAAAATGTTCTTTGACAAAAACAATATGTGCTAATAAAACAAACTTGGATAGATATCACCTGATTTGTTCAGATGCTACGGTAGGGTCCAGTGAGTAGGGGTGGCTCAACAAAACTGACCAACAACTCAATACAGCCCCGGCGGCTCAACGCGGCAGGAGCGGCTCATCACGGCTCCGACAGCTCAACATACGGCAGGGGCTGACAGAGGTGAAGGCAGTTTTGGAAACACGGCGGCTCAATAGCAGAGGAAGACCGCAGAGTTGGGCGGCTCAGGCTCAATGTGATGCGAGGTGAGGCGGCTTAGGGAAGCCCGCAGTGAGGTGGAGCACGACGGCTTGGCCAAAGTGGCAAGGTTGCGGCAACGACAGCGTCCGGTGGTTCAGCAGTGGCGGCTTAATGCAGGTAGCAGCAGAGGCGAGCCGGATGGCTGTATAGCTACACGTGCACGCGGGGTAGCAACAGAGGCGAGCCGGATGGCTGTGCGTTGGAGATTAAACCTGTTGACTTTCCAGTTCGATCCAGTGTGGTAATCCTTTGCCCAAACATATACGCTCACGCAAACCGCTTTAACAAATATTATTTCTTCTCTGGATCGGTTGCCTCCTCAAAATCTGAGCTCTTACCATGGGCAGTACTCAAGTATTTGATGGATCACTTTATGCAAACCACAACAACGGAGTAGTATTGCTGTAGTAATATGGCCTTCATGTAATAGTAGCATAATCAAAGTAGTATTACTCCGAACCATAGTAGTAGATCACTTTACGAAACCTCCTTGAGGTTTGACCCTTGCCTACATGCACTGGTTGATCGATCTGACGCAGCGCACAGTGGTTGTAGCACAATTCCTGTCGGCCTCGGCGACGAACGACTGTAGTAAAAATTGATCATTTATTCAGTTTTGAAGGCGCGACCACGGCAGTAGCCCGGCATGTTGGCGAGGGGCGGCTCAAAGATACGTTGGAGATGTATCAAGCATCCCCAAGCTTAATTCCTGCTCGTCCTCGAGTAGGTAAATGATAAAAACAGAATTTTTTATGTGGAATGCTACCTAACATAATTTTCAATGTAATTTTCCTTATTGTGGCATGAATGTTCACATCCAAAAGATCCAAGACAAAAGTTTAATATTGACATAAAAACAATAATACTTCAAGCATACTAACCAAGCAATTATGTCTTCTCAAAATAACATAGCCAGAGAAAGCTAATCCCTACAAAATCATATAGTTTGGCCATGCTTCATTTTCGTCACACAAAATGCTCCCATCATGCACAACCCCGATGACAAGCCAAGCAATTGTTCCATACTTTATAATTCTCAAACCTTTTCAACTTTCACGCAATACATGAGCGTGAGCCATGGACATAGCACTATGGGTGGAATAGAATATGATGATGGAGGTTGTGTGGAGAAGACAAAAAGGGAGAAAGTCTCACATTGACGCGGCTAATCAGCGGGCTATGGAGATGCCCATCAATTGATGTCAATGTGAGGAGCAGGGATTGCCATGCAACGGATGAACTAGAGCTATAAATGTATGAAAGCTCAACAAAAGAAACTAGTGGGTGTGCATCCAACTTGCTTGCTCTCGAAGACCTATGGCATTCGAGGAAGCACAATGTTGGAATATACAAGCCAAGTTCTATAATGAAAAATTCCGACTAGTATATGAAAGTGACAAAATAAGAGACTCTCTATCATGAAGATCAGGGTGCTACTTTGAAGCACAAGTGTGGAAAAAGGATAGTAACATTGCCCCTTCTCTCTTTTTCTCTCATTTTTTGGGCCTTCTCTTTTTTTTTGGCCTTTCTCTCTCTCTTTTTTTGGGCCTTCTCTTTTTTTATTTGGCCTTTCTCTTTTTTTCCTCACACGGGACAATGCTCTAAAAATGATGATCATCACACTTCTATTTATTTACCACTCAAGGATTACAACTCGATACTAGAACAAAATATGACTATATGAGTGCCTCCGACGGTGTACCGGGATGGGCAATGAATCAAGAGTGACATGTATGAAAAATTATGAATGGTGGCCTTGCCACAAATACGATGTCAACTACACGATCATGCAAGGCAATATGACAATGGTGAAGCGTGTCATAATAAATGGAACGGTGGAAAGTTGCATGGCAATATATCTCGGAATGGCTATGGAAATGCCATGATAGGTAGGTATGGTGGCTGTTTTGAGGAAGATATAAGGAGGCTTATGTGTGATAGAGCGTATCATATCATGGGGTTTGGATGCACCGACGAAGTTTGCAACAACTCTCAAGGCGAGAAAGGGCAATGCACGGTACCGAAGCGGCTAGCAATGATGGAAGGGTGAGAGTGCTTATAATCCATGGACTCAACATTAGTCATAATGAACTCACATACTTATTGCAAAAATCTACAAGTCATCAAAACCAAGCACTACACGCATGCTCCTAGGGGGATAGATTGGTAGGAAAAGACCATCGCTCGTCCCCGACCGCCACTCATAAGGACGACAATCAAAGAAACACCTCGTGCTTCAAATTTGTTACACAATGGTTACCATACGTGCATGCTACGAGATTTGCAAACCTCAACACAAGTATTTCTCAAATTCACAACTACTCAACTAGCATGATTCTAATATCACTACCTTCATATCTCAAAACAATCATCAAGCATCAAACTTCTCATAGTATTCAATGCACTTATATGAAAGTTTTTATTATACCCATCTTGGATGCCCATCATATTAGGACTAAATTCATAACCAAAGCCAATTACCATGCTGTTTAGGACTCTCAAAATAATATAAGTAAAGCATGAGAGTTCATCTATTTCTTCAAAATAAAACCACCGCCGTGCTCTAAAAGGATATAAGTGAAGCACTAGAGCAAATGACAAACTACTCCGAAAGATATAAGTGAAGATCAATGAGTAGCCGAATAATTATGCAACTATGTGAAGACTCTCTAACATTTAAGAATTTCAGATCTTGTTATTTTATTCAAACATCAAGTAAAAGAAAATAAAATAAAATGACACTCCAAGCAAAACACATATCATGTGGTGAATAAAAATATAGCTCCATGTAAAGTTACCGATGAACGAAGACGAAAGAGGGGATGCCATCCGGGGCATCCCCAAGCTTAGGCTCTTGGTTTTCCTTGAATATTACCTTGGGGTTCCTTGGGAATCCCCAAGCTTAGGCTCTTGCCACTCCTTATTCCATAGTCCATCGAATCTTTACCCAAAACTTGAAAACTTCACAACACAAAACTTAACAGAAAACTCGTAAGCTCCGTTAGTATAAGAAAATAAATCACCACTTAGGTACTGTTGTGAACTCATTATAAATTCATATTGGTGTAATATATACTGTATTCCAATTTCCCTATGGTTCATACCCTCCGATACTACTCATTGATTCATCAAAATAAGCAAACAACACCTAGAAAACAGAATATGTCAAAACAGAACAGTCTGTAGAAATCTGTATCATTTGAATACTTCTGTAACTCCAAAAATAATGAAATAAATTGTTGGACCTGAGGAATTTGCCTATTAATCTTCGGCAAAAAGAATCAACTTAAAAGGACCCTCCAGTAAAAAATGGCAGCTAATCTCGTGAGCGCAAAAGTATCTGTTTTTTACAGCAAGATCGCAAAGACTTCACCCAAGTCTTCCCAAAGGTTCTACTTGGCACAAACACTAATTAAAACATAAAACCACATCTAAACAGAGGATAGAAGAATTATTTATTACTAAACAGGAACAAAAAGCAAATAACAAAAATAAAATTGGGTTGCTGATACGTCTCCAACATATCTACTTTTCCAAACACGTTTGCCCTTGTTTTGGTCTCTAACTTGCATGATTTGAATGGAACTAACCCGGACTGACGCTGTTTTCAGCAGAATTGCCATGGTGTTATTTTTGTGTAGAAATAAAAGTTCTCTGAATGACCTGAAACTTCATGGAGAATATTTTTGGAATAAATAAAAAATACTGGCGAAAGAATCAACACCAGGGGGCCCACACCCTGTCCACGAGGGTGGAGGGCGCGCCCACCCCCCTGGGGCGTGCCCCTGCCTCGTGGGCCCCCTGAAGCTCCACCAATGTCAACTCCAACTCTATATATTCACGTTCGGGGAGAAAAAAATCAGAGAGAAGGATTCATCGCATTTTACGTACGGAGCCACCGCCAAGCCCTAATCTCTCCCGGGAGGGCTGATCTGGAGTCCGTTCGGGGCTCCGGAGAGGGGAATCCATCGCCGTCATCATCATCAACCTTCGTCCATCACCAATTTCATGACGCTCAGCGCCGTGCGTGAGTAATTCCATCGTAGGCTTGCTGGACGGTGATGGGTTGGAGGATATTTATCATGTAATCCATTATGTTGTGAGATTGATGTTGCTATGACTTTGCTATGCTTAATGCTTGTCACTAGGGCCCGAGTGCCATGATTTCAGATCTGAACCTATTATGTTTTCATGAATATATGTGAGTTCTTGATCCTATCTCGCAAGTCAATAGTCACCTATTATGTGTTATGATCCGGTAACCCGAAGTGACAATAATCGGGACCACTCCCGGTGATGACCGTAGTTTGAGGAGTTCATGTATTCACTAAGTGTTAATGCTTTGGTCCAGTACTCTATTAAAAGGAGGCCTTAATATCCCTTAGTTTCCAATAGGACCCCGCTGCCACGGGAGGATAGGACAAAAGATGTCATGCAAGTTCTTTTTCATAAGCACGTATGACTATATTCGGAATACATGCGTACATTACATTGATGAACTGGAGCTAGTTCTATGTCACCCTATGGTATAACTGTTGCATGAGGAATCGCATCCAGCATAATTATCCATCACTGATCCAATGCCTACGAGCTTTTCACATATTGATCTTTGCTTAGTTACTTTTCCGTTGCCATTGTTACAATTACTACAAAACTGCTACTGTTACTTTTGCCACCGTTACCGTTACTTCATACTAGTTTGCTACTAAATACTTTGCTACAGATATTAAGTTTTCCAGGTGTGGTTGAATTGACAACTCAACTGCTAATACTTGAGAATATTCTTTGGCCCCCCTTGTGTCGAATCAATAAATTTGGGTTGAATACTTTACCCTCGAAAACTGTTGCGATCCCCTATACTTGTGGGTTATCAGTTGCCTCCCAACAAGCGCTAACGTTTAACGCCCCTAGCTAGGCATGATGATTTCAATGATGCTCACATACAAGATAATAATTGAAACATAAACAGAGCATCATGAAGCATATGACAAGAACATTTAAGCCTAACCCACTTCCTATGCATAGGGATTTTGTGAGCAAACAACTTATGGGAACAATAATTAACTGGCATAGGAAAGCAAAACAAGCATAGCTTCAAGATTTTCAACACATAGAGAGGAAACTTGATATTATTGCAACTCCTACAAGCATATATTCCTACCTCATAATAATTTTCAGTAGCATCATGAATGAATTCAACAATATGACTATCACATAAAGCATTCCTTTCATGACCCACAAGCATAGAAAATTTATTACTCTCCACATAAGCAAAATTCTTCTCATTCGGAATAGTAGGAGCAAATTAAAGAAAATAACTATCATGGGATTGAAAATTTAAATCAAGATGACAAGTTTCATGGTTATCATTATTCTTTATAGCATACGTGTTATCACAATAATCATCATAGATAAGAGGCATGCTTTCATCATAATAAATTTGCACATCAAAACTTGGGGGACTAAAAATATCATCTTCATCAAACATAGCATCCCCAAGCTTGTGGCTTTGCATATCATTAGCATCATGGATATTCAAAGAATTCATACTAAAAACATTGCAATCATGCTCAACATTCAAAGATTTAGTGCCAAACATTTTAATGCATTCTTCTTCTAACACTTTGGCACAATTATCGGAATCCTTATTTTCACTAAAGACATTAAAAAGATTAAGCATATGAGGCACCCTCAATTCCATTTTTTGTAGTTTTCTTTTATAAACTAAACTAGTGATAAAACAAGAAACAAAAAGATTCGATTGCAAGACCTAAAGATATACCTTCAAGCACTAACCTCCCCGGCAACGGCGCCAGAAATTGCTTGATGTCTGCTACGCAACCTTCTTCTTGTAGACGTTGTCGGACCTCCAAGTGCAGAGGTTTGTAGGACAGTAGCAAATTTCCTTCAAGTGGATGACCTAAGGTTTATCAATCTGTGGGAGGCATATGATGAAGATGGTCTCTCTCAAACAACCCTGCAACCAAATAACAAAGAGTCTCTGGTGTCCCCAACACACCCAATACAATGGTAAATTGTATAGGTGCACTAGTTCGGCGAAGAGATGGTGATACAAGTGCAATATGGATGGTAGATATAGGTTTTTGTAATCTGAAAAATATAAAAACAGCAAGGTAGCAAGCGATAAAAGTGAGCGTAAACGGTATTGCAATGCTAGGAAAATAAGGCCTAGGGTTCATACTTTCACTAGTGCAAGTTCTCTCAACAATAGTAACATAATTGGATCATATAACAATCGCTCAACATGCAAAAAAGAGTCACTCCAAAGTCACTAACAACGAAGAACAAACGAAGAGATTATTGTAGGGTACGAAATCACCTCAAAGTTATCCTTTCTGATCGATCTATTCAAGAGTCCGTAGTAAAATAACACGAAGCTATTCCTTCCGTTCGATCTATCATAGAGTTCGTACTAGAATAACACCTTAAGACACAAATCAACCAAAACCCTAATGTCACCTAGATACTCCAATGTCACCTCAAGTATCCGTGGGTATGATTATACGATATGCATCACACAATCTCAGATTCATCTATTCAGCCAACACAAAGAACTTCAAAGAGTGCCCCAAAGTTTCTACCAGAGAGTCAAGATGAAAACGTGTGCCAACCCCTATGTATAAGTTCACAAGGTCACTGAACCCGCAAGTTGATCACCAAAACATACATCAAGTAGATCACGTGAATATCCCATTGTCACCACAGATAAGCGCATGCAAGACATACATCAGGTGTTCTCAAATCCTTAAAGACTCAATCCGATAAGATAACTTCAAAGGGAAAACTCAATCCATTACAAGAGAGTAGAGGGGGAGAAACATCATAAGATCCAACTATAATAGAAAAGCTCGCGATACATCAAGATCGTGCCAAATCGAGAACACGAGAGAGAGAGAGATCAAACACATAGCTACTGGTACATACCCTCAACCCCGAGGGTGAACTACTCCCTCCTCATCACGGAGAGCGCCGGGATGATGAAGATGGCCACCGGTGAGGGATCCCCCCTCTGGCAGGGTGCCGGAACAGGGTCCCGATTGGTTTTTCGTGGCTACAGAGGCTTGCGGCGGCGAAACTCCTGATCTAGGTTATGTTCTGGAGGTTTCTGTATTTATATGAATTTTTGGCATAGGTCTCACGTCAGGGGGGGTCTCCGAGTCGTCCACGAGATAGGGGGCGCGCCCAGGGGGGTAGGGCGCGCCCCCACCCTCGTGGACGGCCCAGGACTCTTCTGTCCCAACTCTTTTACTCCGAGGGCTTCTTTTGGTCCATAAAAAATCGTCAAAATTTGGCACGTCAATTGGACTCCGTTTGGTATTCCTTTTCTATAAAACTCAAAAACAAGGAAAAAATAGAAACTGGCACTGGGCTCTAGGTTAATAGGTTAGTCCCAAAAATCATATAAAATAGCATATAAATGGATATCAAACATCTTAGATGGATAATATAATAGCATGGAACAATAAAAAATTATAGATACGTTGGAGACGTATCACTCAATAGGTGACTAATTCGGGTCCGGTTTGACCATAGGTAGCAACAGAGTGCAGCCATGACGGCTCAGAGGTGCCAGCCTGCAGCAGAGGCGGGGATGAGGCAGCGGCTCAGTCATGGGTCAGGTGGAACACAGCAGGTGGCTCAAAAGTGAAGACCGAGGTAGAGACCAAGTCCTACTTCCCATTATCATCTTCCTCTGATGGATCCTTTGTCTTTTGGCAGCCAATTGTAAACCATCTCATAATCCATGTATGTACTAGTAGCTTTCGAAGTAGTAATGAATACTAGTACTCCTTTTGGTTGGTTTGACCTTGCGTTGGTTGTTCTTCACAAGTAAATCAGCGGCCATAGCAGAACCCTTTTTCTTCTCGGGAACTCAGTCCTACTCTCCCGTGGAAAATAGAAACGACGAGACACCCTCGGTTTTGCTTGCCACCGCCTTGTGCAATTTTCTCAGGATATGTAGTGCCGCAGGAAAATTTTCTTTTGTCTCGGTCTCGGCGGATCTTCATGGTGCGCGTGGCGGCCGTATAGCATGCAACCCTAATTTCTCTAATCTCAATCTCGTATATTGCTCCGACTGCTTATCACGGAGACGATGTGTATCCTTCTGCACCGGTTCTCTTTCTTCCAGTACATCACGATCTTCTCGATCCCGGGAGAGATCCCTCCAAGAACTCATCACCACCGTGCGTGAGCCCCACGGTGGGCGCCAATTGTCATGGATTTGTCACGGCAGATGTCCTTAGTGTGAGGACTTAGTCGTGAGGCCAACGCATCTATGTGGTAGCTTGAGAGGGGTTGAGTGGGACGAGAGACGCGAGGTTTTTTACCCAGGTTCGGCCCCTCACGGTGGAGGTAAAAGCCTACATCCTGCTTCATTGATATAGATGTTGATGAATATGATTACAAGGGTTCTCTACCAACGGAGCTATAAACTTGTTTGTCTAACCCTAATCTGTCCAACTCGTGGAACCTCTCCCTCTTGGGCTGCCCTACCCCTCCTTATATAAGTTGAAGGGGCAGCTTACATGAAGAGTCCTAGTAGGATTAGGATTACTCTATTACAAGTAGAGTCCTAGTCTTGCTTCCTTTGTAGAAGAATATTCCTTATGCCTTTCTTCTTAAGCCGGCCCACCATAATATGAGCCGGCCTTCGGGGCCTTGAGCCTTCTGGGCCTCCGGGTCTTGTTGCTCCTCTGACCCGCCCGCCGGGTTACCAATGAGTCACAAAGCTTCTGGCGGGTTACCCGTGAGTCACCAAGCTCTGGGCGGGTCACTAGTGAGTCGCCAAGCTCTGACCGGGTCATACATCCGGCCGGGTCATACTGCGGGGTATATCCCCAACAAATAGCCTGAACGCGCTCTGAGTTGACGGCAATACCATCCTTGGAGATGACATGACCAAGGTAGGTGACTTCGGGTAACCAGAATTCACACTTGGAATACTTGGCATATAGCTGATGTTCTCGATGCTTCTCTAGAACAAGTCGAAGATGTTTAGCATGTTCTTCTTTGTTCTTCAAATGTACCAGGATATCATCCAGATAGACTACGACGAACTTGTCAAGGTATTCCATGAATATATAGTTCATCAGACGAGAGAATGTAGCTGGAGCATTGGTTAAGCTGAAAGACATAACGGTGTACTCGTATGAACCATATCGAGTAACGAAGGCGGTCTTGGGAATATCCTCTTCACGAACACGGATCTGGTGGTAATCCAACCTCAAGTCGAGTTTAGAGAATATCGATGAACCAGCCAGTTGATCATACAGATCATTGATCTGAGGGAGGGGATATTTGTTCTGAATTGTAGCTTGGTTGATAGGACGGTAGTCTTGGACCAAACGGTTCGTTTCGTCCTTCTTCTTGACGAAGAGAGAAGGTGCTCCCCAAGCAGAGGAACTTGGACGAATGAAACCCTTGTGAAGAGATTTGTTGATTTCCTCCTTAAGTTCAAGGAGTTCATGAGGCGGCATTTTGTAGGGTCGTTTGGCAATAGGAACGGTGCCTGGTTTCAAGTCGATGACAAAGTCAACAGCCTGAGTAGGGGGTATTCCTAGAATTTCTTCTGGAAAGACATCTAGGAAGTTGCGAACAACTTTAATCTTTTCAATTTCCTCAAGAGGTGTTGCGTTCAATGCATTCAAGACATAAAGTCGTGCTTCGGCGTTTTGAACAATCTGAGCATGGTAGCTTACTATCTCATCGGAAGGATGTAGGAGATGAACGACTTTGGTGGCGCAAACGATAGAAGCGGTATGTGCTTTCAACCATTCCATTCCTAGAATGAGGTCAATGTTGGAAGACTCTAGAATAATGGGAGAAACATGAAATTCCAACCCTTCAATTTCAACGAGGACATCGCGACCAATCATGGTAGTTCGACACTGACCCGCAGGGGTGCGTACCACTAGCGGGGTGTTCATGTGCTCACATCTAATGTCGTGCGCGTATGCAAAAGTTTCTGACATGAAAGATGAGATGCTCCTGAATCAAATAAAACTGAAGCTGGTACTGAATTAACAAGGAGTGTACCCATCACAGTAGTAGGCTGATCTCGAGCTTCGTTCAGATCAATGTTGTTAGCCTGCCCATGACCATAAGGCCTGACATTCTTGTTGCGGGGCTGATTGTTACCACGACCAGCAGCAGGAAGAGCCAGTTGATTCTGATTCCGAAGACAATTCCTGGAATGGTGACTTGGAAGGCCACACTTGAAGCACAAACCATCATTGGGATTGGGAGAAGGAGCTCGAGGTGGTGAAGTCCGAAGAGGCTGCATCATTGGTGGAGGAGGCAGACGCGGTGCAGCATAAGACTGTCTTGATGCATGTGCAGTGGAACGATACATACTGTGGGGAATCCATATCCGACGCTTCTGCGCTGACGGGCCGGAGATGAGCCAACGTCACGACTGCACCTGAGGGATCCCTGGTGTTCCTGAAGACCAGTCTCAACCTGAATATCCTTGTTCACCAAGGTGGCGAAGTAGGCAAAGTCATGAACGAGAAGTGCTAGCTTGATATCAGGGTGAAGTCCATCACAGAACTTTTCTTGCCTATGAGCATCAATTGCAATGTATTCTTCAGCATAACGTGACAAGTCCAGAAATTCCTGTTGATAAGCATCAACTGTCTTGTTGCCTTGGGTGAGGTTGCGAAACTTGCGCTTCTTCCTGTCCATGATTCCCTGAGGAATGAAGCGGGCACGGAAAGCGGCTTGGAAATCCGGCCAAGTGATGACCGTTCCAGCAGGTAGGGTACGCCTGTGGCTGTCCCACCATTGAGCAGTGGGACCCTTCAGAAAGAATGATGTGAAGGTGAAATAGCTAGCAGGGGCCACACTAGCAGACTCCATTTCATATGTGATGTTGCAGAGCCAGTCATCAACATCAAGGGGCTGAGTTGAGCTGCGGTAAATAGTTGGGTTGAGGCTCATGAAGTCCTGCAGAGTTACTGGGGCTGGCTGTTGATTCATGTTGGGGCAAGGAAACTGAGCCATCATTCCTTCCATGAACTGGCGGTTCAGCTCAAACTGTTGTATCATTCCGGCAAAGAATTTGGGTGGTGGTGGATCGTTGGCACCACGGCCACGACCAGCGGGTCTAACCATCCCGCTAACATGTAATAGGGGTAGTTCAGCATCGAGTATTTGTAAAGACAAATGATCATTCATGAAGAAACATGCATAATGAAAGAGGTACGATGGATACCACATAGTAGTCAACACGACAGTGTGTGTACTATCCAAAATACTATTCTAAGGAATAACTATGGCTTATCCAACTTTGGGGTGAATGTGGTCACGGGATCCTAATGTTAGAGTTAGTAAATTCGTTTAACCCGAATGGAAGAGAGATCAGAGTCCCAGAGTATAGACGAGGAGTAAAAGATCCTAATACCACCCAATGGCGACGTGGGCCCATAAGACACACAACCATGTTAGTAAAAGTTTTTTTGTAGTGACTAGAATCGACTTCGGCCAAGGAGTTGGAAGGGGGGCTACCTATAGGCAGTTGGCTCCGATACCAACTTGTGATACCCTCGATTCAATCATACACTAATCATACACACAAATGTGTACGATCAAGATCAAGGACTCACGAGAAGATATCACAACACAACCCTAGACACAGATTAAAATAATACGAGCTTTATATTACAAGCCAGGGGCCTCGAGGGCTCGAATACATAAGCTCGAAAACAAACGAGTCAGCGGAAGCAACAATATTTGAGTACAGACATGAGTTAAACAAGTTTGCCTTAAGAAGGCTAGCACAAAAGCAACAACGATCGAAAAGGCAAGGCCTCCTGCCTGGGAGCCTCCTAACTACTCCTGGTCGTCGGTGGCCTCCACGTAATAGTAAGCACCCTCATGGTAGTAGTAGTCGTCATCGATGGTGGCGTCTGGTTCCTGGGCTCCACCATCTGGTTGCGACATACGGAAAGAAAGAAAAATGGGAAAAGAGCGAGCAAAGCAACCGTGAGTACTCATCCAAAGTACTCGCAAGCAAAGATCTACACTACATATGCATCGGTGTTAACGAAATGGGTAGTATCTGTGGACTGAACTGTAGAATGCCAGAAGGGAAGGGGAAAGCCTAGCCTATCAAAGACTAGCATCTTCAAGCAGCTCCAAGCATCTTGCAGCATCAGAAGGGATAAGAGTGGCATATTAAAATATTAGTAAGTATATTGTAACATCGCCCAGAGATCACTTCCTTGACTGCCTGCGAGAAAACAATCCCGGAGCCATCATTTCCATTACATGCCTCAGCATCAAGTTCTAGTTGTATCGATTGGGATACAACTCCGAGTGTCCATTACCGTAGGACAGGCTATCGATATATGTTTTCTTTCCCGCAGGGGTGCACCGACTTACCCACCACGCTCGCTTAACTCCGGCCGGACACACTTTACTGGGTCATGGCCGGCCTCGGCCAAACGATACGCCGCAACCCGACCTAGGCTTAGAGAGGTCAGCACGCTAGACTAAACCTATGCCCCCAGGGGTCTTGGGCCATCGCCCCGGGAACTCCTGCACGTTGCGTGGGCGGCCGGTGACCAGACCTAGCTACCTCCTTAAAAAGGCAGGTGCTTACGCAGTCCAACCCAGCACGCGCCGCTTAGTCGCATGACGTCTATTAAGCTTCGGCTGATGCATACGACGCAGAACGCCCATACTATGCCCATGTGATGGTTAGTGCTATCAGGCCAGAGGCCCCTCGGATCAAATATCCAAATCGTAGTGGATTAGGAGCGCGTGGTAACGAGCATAGACTCACGATCGATGTGACCCCATCGCCTCGTCTCGAGCACTTGTGGCAAGGGCTAAGAATGCTCGACCACGCATCGTAAGTATCTCGTGGGCACCTTCCAGGTCAACCTGACTCCACATCACTCGCAATTAAGCTCGCGCGGGTACCCCTCAGGGCCGACCCGTCTTTAGTAACATGGTTCAGTGTAAAGTCATAGTAACCATAGTAACACTACTAGGGAAATGCTTATACACAGGAGCTTAGTAGTAGCTTGTCACTGAGGAGCGCTGCTACTATTCATGTAGCAGTAGCGCTTGTGTTATAAAAAACCGCTACTACTATAGTTGCCAACAGTTGCATGGCAGTGTAGGTATACTAGTAGCGCGTGTATTTAAAAAGCACTACTGCTATTGGACATAGCAATAGCGCTATCTTCTGATGAGCGCTACTGCTAAATAGCAGTAGCACTTATTTCTAAAAAGCGCTACGATTATGCTTACCTTATCCACACCCGACGCCCCGCGCGCGTCCCTCACTCTCCCTCACACACTCACTCGCCGCACGTCGTCGCCTGCCATCGCCGCCGTCGCCGACTCCCCCAAGGTATCTCCCTCCTCCTCTCACCGCCCTCCCCTCCCTCCCTCCCTCCTCCTCTTCTCGTCGCCCTCCTCTCTCTCCCTCTTCCCATGACCCTGCTCTCTCCTCCCTCTCCGTCGGCGGCCCCCTCCGATCCTCCTCCTCCCACTCCGGCGGCCCCCTCCTCCTCCTCCCTCCCCCCTCTCCTGGTCTCTCCTCCTCCTCCCTCCTCCTTCCCCTCCTCCTTCCTCCTCCCACCTCCTCCTCCCCCTTTATGTAAATAGGTTTTAGTGTTTGTTAAATGTAGGTTTTTGTTTTTAGTAAAGGTAGGTTTTTAGTATATTTTGTTATTAGAAAATTTGAATAAGTAATTTGAAAAGAATAAGTAAATGTAGGTCTTTTGAATAGAATAGGAAATTTTTAGAAATTTTGAATAAGTAAATTTGAATAGAATAAAATGTGAAATTGAAAAAAATAAGTAAATGTAGGTCTTTTGAATAGAATAGGAATTTTTTAAAAACTTTGAAAAGAATAGGAAATTATAAGTAAATTTGAATAGGATAATTAAATGTAGCTTATGGAGTTTCAGTAAGTCCTAAGATGCCGATAATAATGTTTTTGTTTATATTTTGTTTTTGCAGAAATCAAGGAGCCCCTCCATCATCCCCACCGTCTTCCCCGTCACCGACCCCCTCCGACCTCGATCGAGGTGAGACCAGCCACCCCATGTTGTTAATTTAATTTAGGTATTTTAGGTGTTTAATCTTAGAATAATGTAATATGAACCCTAGTTATGATCGAATCATGTTCAAAATGTAGGTTTTTAATTAGGTGCAGTTAATAGAATTTAGGTGCTTTAGGTGTCACATTTGTTGTTATTTTTTTAGTAAAACCAATTATTCCTGCATCGACGTCGACTCGGCGGAGGAGGCCTGGGCTTGGTGAGGAGCCATGTCCGGGACTGGGCTCCGCCGGGCTGGTACTAGGAGGTGCTACCTTCCGGGGGGCGCATCTTGGTGAGGAGCCAGCCCGTCATTGACCTGAACCTTCTTTGGTGGCGGTCGCATGGGCCAGTGACGGTGCGGAGGCTTAAGGACCCCGCGGATGTGGTACGTCACCGTGTCAGTGAGGAGGGTGAGCACGTCCGTCGCTACATGGTTGCGTTGGAGGGAAGGTTCTCCAATACCTGGGAGGTTCTTCAGGGATCTCACTGGAGCTATGATCCTGTGACGGTTCCTTCTCTTTGGGTGTCCACCGCCCTCGCCGATACCCGTCGTTCGCTACAGTTTTAGCTATATTAGTGATGTTATATGTATGATACTATTCGAGATCTATTAGTGATAATATTCGACGATGTACGGACGAAAGAGATGATTAGTTTTGCTTATTGAATGAATGCTAATTTGAATACTAATTTATTTTACAATTTAGATATGTGCTTGCCCATATGATGTAGATATAAACATGTATATGTTGTGCTGCTCAAATAGGATATGTGCTTGCCCAAATGGCCGGCCATGTTTGCAGGTTACACCTCCTATAGTGGCCTATGTTTTGCCGGGGTGTTGATTAATTTCTGTTCCGGCAAATTTTAGGCGCTCGATATGTCCTTTTTTAGCAAAGGTCATGCTGGATTTTTTCGTGAATTCTGGCATGACTTGTGCTAGAATATGTAGGAAATATCGAGTGGCATGGATTTTCTAGAAAAATAATTAAACGACATTTCGGGTCGACTTTAAGTCTGTCGAGGCTCCATCACCGAAGGTCGAAAAACCAGTGAGGGAGTGTATTCACCATATATGAGAGAGGATGAAGAAGCCCGACTGTTGTCGTGGGGGTCGTTTCTCCTTCTTCTCCGGGTGCTAGACCTTTGTTATGCACTAGGGGAAGGAGGAGTAACGACCATCACCGACGGTCGCAAATGTCAGAGAGGAATCAGTGAGTGAGAGTCTCCACCACCACCAACGGTCGAACGTATACACCACGCGAGCTGAGAGTTTTCAAGAAAAAGACTCGACAGACCGATAGTCAACCCGTGATGAATAATAATGATCTAATTGAATTTTTGTAGTACATATATTGAATTGTACAAGTTTAATCTTTGAATTATGAACGTAGGAAATGTCATCATCGGACGACGAAACTCTCGGGGGGGGGGGGGGAGTGCAACTGGTGCAACGACGACCGAGGTCTGTGCGACATGCCTCACCTGGATGAAGATCGGTGCTTCAGCATTAAGCTCCAGGAGACCTTCGATGCTAAAACGGTACGCAACGACGACAAGTGTTTTTTTCGTAATTAAGCATGACTTCAACTATTTCAATGTGTAATTTTCATCTTTTACAATTCGAGTAGCTTATCCCATGCCATGCAAGACGCTATGTCTTGGAGAGGATGGATTTTGAAGACCATGAAAATTTCAAAAAAAAGAAAATTCACCTAAGGACCCATCATGGTATGGATTTTGAAGTAAATCTGTATAATTCTGAGAGCGTAACCCATTTTGGTTGCAAAAATTGGGAAGCACTTTGCAAAATGTATGGTTTTTATGAGGGTATGCTTGTCACCATGGATCTTGGTGGTCCTGACATCGACGAAGACAATATGGACATTTGGGTCCTTGTTGATACGCTTCCAATTCTACCGCTATGTGAGTTTCTCAAACATAGTTATTAACTAATTTATATTGTTTATTTCAAAATAGTTGATAGCTTATTTCCATTGATAGCTTATTTTAATTCTTTAAACAATGTGCAGAAGATGGTAGACATAACCTACTACACCGATGACTCTGAGTTAACTTATCAGGAGAAAAATCATCTGATCGCATTTTGTACTGATCTTGAGAATTACAATACCTATTATCAAACTCCTCCACATTATGGTGAATACGTGCCACTAGTGCACGTGTTGAACCACGCTAACATCCAGGGAGATGCCATGGTAAGATTTTTTACTATTACGACATCCGGGCATCTTTTGCATAAATTCTTTTAAAACTTAAGTACATTGCTAATTACGAAGTTATTACTATGTTTTTCAACAGAAAATCCCGTCGGATTGTGTGCCTCATCTGATGTATTAGAATGGTCGCCTTGATGTTTTGAACATACAGCCAGGTCATCCTACGAGTCACACATGTGCATATCGGATTTCTAAAAATAGTGAAGACCTGATAATCAAATAATGGAAAAAATGTATGGTCAGTCGTAGGGAGGTTCTTGGAAGCAAGATTGTGCGAAAGGGAAGGATTGGAGACAGGATAATCTCCATTCTCCATAATGGAGAGTCAGGGGCTATCTTGTTTTATGCTATTTTACCTAGAAGAAGGTAGTAGGTCCTAGCTAATACTCATGATCATGTGCTAAGAACAACTAAGTAGGATTGGTTAGATGACTATGATGATGATGTGGTATCAAGTAGAAGTTGTATGATTGATGATGATGAGTATGACTTGTTATTATGATACCAATGATGAGTTATTTATTATTATGATCGATGATGCATGATGCTAAGTTGTTATATGAGCATGAAGAGTTATTATATATATATATATATATCAGTAGGTGAAATGAACATGGTTTAGATTCAAGTGGAGGCAACGTGTGGCGCACATCGAAAGTACTACTAATCCAAACTAGATCAAGTTTGGATTAGTAGTACATTCGACATGCTCCACATTTTGCCTCCACTTGAATCTACTCCACGTTCATTTCACCCACTGTTATATATAATAACTAATCATGGTCATAAAATCATGTGATGAAAGTACTGTATATAAAACCACAACGAAAATAAGCTATATTTTAAAAAATACAGGAAAAGTTAGCAGCAGCGCTTTTTAGAAGAAGCACTACTGCTACTTAGTACTATCAGTAGCGCTTACCAAAGAAAAGCGCTACTGCTAACTAGGTATAGTAGTAGCACTCCCTTTCCAGCGCTACTGCTACTAGTTAGCTGTAGCGCCTTAGTGGTAGCGCTGGTACAAGCACTACTGCTAGCTCAAAAACAAGCGCTACTACTAGGGTTTTCCTAGTAGTGTAACCCTGTATCTAACACCAAGGGGAACCCTGAGGAATCACCCTCGATGGAATTCCACCTGATCTTATTGTCGGATCACGGGTTCCGGCAAAACCCTCAAGGTTCGAACACTGGGGTGCGCGCGGAGATTTCCTCCCTACCAATCTACGCCCTAGCTCGCTAAGATCTCGCGGACGAACTCGACGAACTCGCAACACAAAGACACAAGATTTATACTGGTTCGGGCCACCGTTGTGGTGTAATACCCTACTCCAGTCTGGTGGTGGTGGATTGCCTCTTGGGCTGATGATGAACAGTACAAAGGGAAGAACAGCCTCCTCAGGTTGAGGTGTTCTTGTGCTTGGCAAACTTGTGTGCGTGAGATGCCTCTCAATGGGTTATCCCCCCCTCTACTTTGGTGGCTAGTTCTACTTATATAGGCCCTGGTCCTCTCCCCAAATATTGAGTGGGAAGGGAGCCAACAATGGCCAATTTGAAAGGGGACAACTAGTACAGCTTATCCTGACAAAGAGCGGTCTTCGCCTGTGAAAGGCTCTGGTGGTGACGCCGTCTTGGGCTCCATGGTGACCTCCGTCCTACCGTCCTGCTGGTCTTGGTCTTGTTGCAATAATATGGAAACCTTTGTTTGATGCCTCGGTACTCCGCGCCTGCGCTTGCCTCCTTAGCACCAAAGAGGAAACAAGGACGCTGCGCGCGCTGGCGCCCCCCTGATCTTGATCGTCATGGCTCACGTCACGAGAGCCTCACGAGGTTTGCCTTGCCTTGATTTCTCCGCTCCTCGCGAGGCAGCCTGGTGAGGCCACTCTTGAGGAGGTCTTGCGTCGTCCGCCTCGCGAGGCTTGGCCCCTCGCGAGGGTCTTGAATGCCTTGTTGATGAAGATGGGCCGTACAGGCCTGCAGCACAGCCACGCCATGGGCCGCAGGCAGGCAAGTCTGGGGATCCCCGTTCCCAGAACGCCGATAGTAGCCCCCGGGCCCAAGGCGCGCTCGGGCTTGGCTTCGAGGCAAAGCCAAAGGTCAAGCATGGAGCGCCGTGGGCCCCAAAAGCCTTCGGCCTTGGTCGACGCATGGCGGCTGATTGGACATGGGCGTCTCCGCTTCCCCACGCTGCCCCGGCAACTTCTCGACTTGACAAATCCCTGCGACATGCAAGGAAACCATCATTACCTGTGATCGTGGGAGGCGTCGGTTGGCCTTCTTCCGCTATAAATGGGAAGGGGGGCAGAGCCCCCATCGCCCATCTCCTCCTTGTTCGCTTGCTTCTTTCCTCCTCTGCTCCATTGCTAGTAGCAGCTCCGATGGCGCCGATCCGAAGGTTCTCCGCTGACGAGAAAGGAAAGGCTCCCCGCGATGATCTAGGGCCACTCCCGCTGAAGAAGAGGTTGGCTCATCGTCGTGACAAGGCGACGATGCAGGTGGTGGCGAGGCCTTGGTGCGAGCGGCCCCCTCCAGGGTATCTGCTACCCTTGTACGCCCAAGCCGGGGGCGCAGGAGGAAGGAGCGACGAGCGGCATCGCCCGCGCCGCGTCCGTGGTCGCGTGCGACGGCGGCACGCGTCGTTGCCCCTGGAATCTACGCCACGGGTTCCTTGCGCGAGCTTGTGCTATGGGCGCCGATGCCCCCAAGCTCTTGGATCCGCTTTGCGCGGTTCTTCTCTGACGTGATGCCGCCGAGGGGGCCTCTCGAGCTCTGGTTGCAGCATGCTAACTGTGATGCTCCGGCGACCGGAGTAGAGGTCGAAGCAGTCTCCACCGGCAAGATCTTCATGACCCGTGGCTGGGGCGAGGTTGCGCAGGTTTGCCGTGCGAATGGCGCCCTCGCGATCCACTTCGAGTATGACGGCGCCTCTACGCTTTTCTTCAAGGTCTTCGACGCGGAGGGCCGCCGCTTGGAGTGTTGCCCTGGAGGGGAGCGCCAGGATGACATGCGCTCCGCTCGTGGCTACTCCAGCAGCAGCGACCCATGGGAGTCCAGCGGTTCTCCTGAGCTCTACGAGACTCTGGAAACGAGCGACGGCAGCTACGTGCCCCCGAGCTCACGCCGGGCTCGGAGCAGGGCTGCGGCGTCCAGCCGCCGCCGCCGCTGTTCTGGATGGGGTTGACGCCGGCCTCCTGCGACCCACTGTTGATGATGGCGTCACCCGCAGGAGGGTGTAGATAGGATTCCCCTAGGTTCCCATCTCTTGTTCCCTGCGAGGAGCCAAGAAGTGCCCCATGGGGGCGCGTGAGGGTCTGTGATGTCTTTTGCGTATATCTTCCTTATTATGAAAATCTGCGAGCGCATGCCCTGTTAAGGCTCGGTCTCCCCTTTCCAACCTCGCGACAGCTTGTTGCTCTACGCTGACAGGTCCCGTTCCCCAGGCAGGCTGCAGCCGTCGCTGGTATACCAGGTCGCGTGTCGTGGTCAAGGCCAGGAGGTGAGCGGCCTGAGGTCCAGTAAGAGCCCCTGAGGCGCGATGCTCAGGAGGTCCCCTTTAGCGCTCAAGCAGCTATGGCAAGGAAAGAAAGGGTGGCGACGTGGCCGCAACTCAGGGCCGCGGCTCCAACAATTTGTTAGCCTGAGTGCGGGACTTATCTTGATGGTTTGGGGCCGAGTCCTTGTGATGCGCTAGGCCTGTGCGCAAGCTTCCGCAACATAGCTAGGTCGGGCCCATACGAGTCTCCCTTCTCCCATGTTCTCCTTAGTGCTCTATGTCCTTAGGTCCCGGCCCTCGAGCGAGCTCAGCCGCCGCTGGTATGCCAGGTCGCGTGCCATGGTCAAGGCCAGGGGGTGAGGGCTAGAGAGCCAGTAAGAGCTCCTGAGTCGCGATGCTCAGGAGCCCCCCTTTTAACGCGCAAGCGGATTGCATGGGAGAAGAGGAAGCTTGCGGTGCCGCCTGCTATCCTCCTCGTGAGATCCCTGCGAACCAGCACAAGGAGAAGCATGGTTTGCCATTATGCACTACAAAAAAATACACTTCCGTGATGATACGTGTTTGTCACAGTAGGTCGCGTTTTCTGTCATGCATGTACATCCATGACAAATTTATGACAGAATCAAGATAGTCATACCTGTGCTGTCGTAGAAGTGTTCCATGACATTGCCAAAATTATCATCACGGAAGTGTCCACTTCCATGACGATCAATCACGCGTCACAGAAGTGCTTTCGTCAAGGGTGACCGACACGTGGCATCCACCGTAATGGAACGCCGTTAAGCTATCGGGTCGGATTTTGGATCCGATAACCCGTTAACAGCCACGACCAATGCCGATTTTCCACGTGTAAAATTCTCATTGGCTGACGGATCCACGCGTCAGCTCCGCGTTGGCACAGGTGTCACTCATCCAATGGTCGAGATGGGCCTATGATATGTTGACACGTGGACCGGCCCAAAAGTGGCCCACAAAGTTTAAATGGGCCGGCCCAACCGAAGGCCCATAAGATTTAGCGGACCATAATGGGCCGGCCCAGCTAAAGGCCCACAAAATTTAGTGGACCATAATGGGCCGGCCCAGCTAAAGGCCCACACGATTTTGCAGACCATAATGGGCCGGCCCAGCTAAAGGCCCACAAGATTTTGCGGACCAGAATAGGCCAGCCCAGCTAAAGGCCCACAAGATTCTGCAGACCATAATGGGCCGGCCCAGCTAAAGGCCCAACATTCTCTGTCAAATCGGCCCGTGGGCCTGTCCTAAACTTGTCATCAACGCGGCCCATGGTATCTTCTGGCCCGTTAACAGTCCGCTAAGTAATTAGGCCGAATTACGGCCCGGTGTATTTCCGGCCTGTTAAAGGTCCGGCTTTATTTGGGCCCATTTACAGGCCATCAAAACTTTCGGCCCATAAACGACCGTGAAGGATTTGGGTCATATTCGGCCATGTCTGACATTCGGCCTGTTAGAGGCCCACTATAGCTTTGGGCCACTTTCGGCCTGTTGTCATTTTTGGCCTGTTAACACCGGACGTAAACCATGGGCCATATGTGGCCCAACGTCATATCGGGCCCATTAACGGCCCATATAAAAATGACGATAATCTAGCCCGACCGAAGTTCCGGCCTGTTAAAGGCCCGTGTATTAGGTCGGCGCATTTACGGCCCGTCCGAATTTCGGCCTGTCAAAGATCCGCATCGTAAATGGGCCACCATTTCGGCCCGCTAAGTCCAGTGGGTTATTTGGCACAATCAGGGCCCAATCTCACTTTCGGTCTATTAAAGGCCCATGTTTTTTATGGGCTCGAGATATTTACACCTGTAAACAGCCTATTTTTACTGAGGGCCCAAATTATGTTTAGGCATGTTAAAGGCCCACTATGGGCACAGGCCTACTAGAAAAATATGAAAGCTTATGCTGATTTAGGCCCAGATATTTTTAGTGGGCTACATGCCAATTTCGGCCCGTAATCGTTTTTAGCCCAATTGGAATGGGCCCGACGAATGTTGGCATGTTGGGCTCCTACGAAGCTTTCGGCCGAATACATTACTAAGATAAACCTACACTATACAAAAATAGCGTCGTAATTACTGCAGCCTGAGGCAGCATCATAAATGTTGTATCACAACAAAATAAATTCCAACCATACAACAAAAGGCATGTTGGCATAAAGTTTACAGTCCTTCCAGATAAAAGCACCATCAGATGTATAGAAGCACAGATCATTTGACCTGAGTGCTAATGTTTCAGGCTGTAGAATCTGATGGAGCAGCACGATCTCCACCTTTTTCCGCCATTGCTCTTGAACAACGAAGCGAATGTCTGATAGTCTGGTTTCAAAACCATTCATATCTGGACGACATTTCTCAACCACTATTCTTGTTTCCGAAACAATGTCCATTAGGGATTGGACTTGTGTCTGGAGCACAGATATATCACTCTGTCTAGCAGGAAGATTTTGTTCAGTAGGCGATTTGGACGAGGTTACCTTGACAACCAACCCAGAATTACGCAGGAAGGTGCTTTTTGCACTGTTAGTGGAGAGATACTGACGCACTGCAGCAAGAGGTGACATTGTGCCTGTAGTAGCCTCGTACCTTCAGGTGGTTGTGGCTGTTCAATCATTTGTTCCATAGCTTCCTGAAAGTTTGAACTTGTAGATTAGTGTACCAGATAAGTTACTAATGAGATAAAAACAAACAAAGTAGGTTAAACGTTTATACATAACTTATTTCGGTGAACTACTGTAATACATTAGCATGTATTGTAGTGCCAACTACATAATAAAATCACTTTCGGAACATTTGTCCATGTAGCATGCCTACTGTATTGTCTATTTTCTCACGTTCGTTGACATCTAAGGATAAAGAGACATGGTTTAAAGTAGGATGAACATAGTATGACATCATTCATATCATGGGCAAACAGATATAAAACAAACAGGCTATTTTATCATTGTGTGCGCACGTGAACATAACAACTAGATTACAGATCAAGACCAAAAGAATATCCTTCATCTCTTTTAAACCATGTAAGGTGAAATGATACGTTAAGACAACTGTGAATAAAAGTGAACATAGTAACTGACATTGGCTGCAAACCAAGTAGTTAAATGAACACATCACAGTACCAATCAGTTCAAGGCAGGAGGAGTAAGGACTTACAACAACGGCTTGAACTGGTGTGCTCATGCCCTCATCTTGCTGGTGTGGCAATCCTTGAAGATTTGCACTGCATTCGGTTCAGGTTCTTTTTGGTCCGCACGGACTTTCCTCTGTATTTGGAACAAGTCAATATAGATACGATAATATGGCACAAAAAAAGAAGGAAGTAGCAGCTATTTACAAGAGCCTCGCAGTGTGCAATATAGCTACGAGATCCTGTTGTCTGTTGGAATTTCACTTTAGAATGGTTGGTTTTGTTCTTCAAACAGTTAGCCTAGAAGAAGATACACTTGTAAGGCACATACATAAATACAAGTTCAATATGTGGTCTGATCAAATACATATAGCCTACCTGATACTTTGGATCAGACCAGTGTTTAACGAGGGCTGTCCAGTCTTAATCTGTAATATATTCCACTGGAGATGTTTGGGCGATTTCATTGTTAGCCTTGCCTTCAAAGTGAGATTTTCTAAGGTGGTACCGATACTGTCGCAGAGCAGACTGAAAAACATGAGTGCATGCTTGTTTAGTTGCATCATCTTTTGGATCCAACTTGAACCTCATCTATTGAAAAAAGAATGTGAGTCTTATTAGGAGGAAGCTAGAAAGTATGGGACAGAGCAAGACAATATTACTAATTGCGATGAATAACATTACTTACGGATAAATGGCCAAGGAAGGTGTTAAACTGGGTATTGTCTTTCTCATTCCTGTACTGGATCCACGTTGGGAGGATACGTGCATGACATCTAACGGCAACGGCTGCCTCTGATACTAACTTGGATGACTCTGTAGCATCACGTGGCCTTTTTAAACCTGCCTCAAAATGGATCTCCATTCTTCCTCCTTTAGATTTTGTTAATCTGTCAAGCATTATCCCTGATGTCTGTTTCCGCTTGCGCCGTGGTGCTAGTTCAACAACGAATATGGAAAGTGTTAGTGTACATCAAACTGTGAGAGTACATATAAAGGAGCATTCAACTGCAACTTGACTCGGTCAGGTACCGTCTTGGTGTTGATGCTCATGAGGTTCATCTGATCTTGCCAAGTCCTGTTGTGTCAGCAGTGCTTCGGAAGTAGTGTTAGGTGTGAAGGCAGCTTGGGAACTGGCCAGTTCCGGAGCAAACGAACGAGTAACTGGTTGAGATGCTGGTACAGTTGAAGCGTATGCTGCAGCTGGTGGAGCAGGTGATACTGTGTTTGTAGATTTAGCCGGTGGACTTGGACCTTCTACTGCACTATAAGTACCAGCAGAATCTCGATGGCAGAACCTTTTCCGTTTCACCCGACGAGTAACAACACTCCCTACTATATTATTTTCCTTGCTCTTTTTTGACTTTGCCATGTCAAGTTGTACCCACAACACAAAAGAATAAAATCACTCTTCAGAACTCATTGATGCATGATACAGACAAGCAATACTTTGATGTAAGACAACCGTATGAGGATGGAATATGTAAGAAAAACAGGATGGCATGACATATTCACAGCTACGATGTGCAAACTAAGCAGAAGGATTTTCAAGAAAATAGAAGTAATGCAAGCTAGACACCATATGAAAGATGCAACCAATATTACTATGCCAAGTTAAAAGTGTCTTGTCATAAGTGGCAATTCGAAAAATTAGAAGCAGTACAACGTAGAAATCAATGCAAGATGCAACCACTATCAAACTGCCATGTTAAAAGCGTCCAATCATGAGTGACTGATGCGGGATACACAACAGCAGTACTTTGATGTAAGAACATGGTATGCTAGATAGATGCCGTGTATTCTAGACACAGAAAGCCATGTCATATGCACATGTATAACGTATAAACTCAGCAGGTGCAATTTAATCAAAATAGAAGAAATACAGGCTAGACAACATATGCAACATGAAACCAATTATCACACTGTCAACTTAGAGCAAGCACATGTGATGGTGGAGTACGGGAGATGAACTCATCATGTAGACTTGGACTTCAACTTCATTAGCAGTAGCAGTGGCAAATCTAGAGAGTCTCTGTTTGCATCGGTGCGGAGGACCACCAACATCCCCTAACTTACTCTTTCCTTCCTATTTTCTGATATTGCCTTATGAAGTCAAAACCACAAGAAGATGAATAAAATTAGCTCTGCATAACTGGTTGATGCATGATACAGACGAACACTACTTTGATGTAAGGCAAGCGCAGGATAGGAGGATGGAATATATACAAAAAAGACAACGTTTCATATTCACACGTACGATAGGAGGATGGAATATGTATGAAAAAACAGTAAGCGGAAGGCATTTCAACAAAATTAGAAGAAATGAAAGCTAGGCACCATATGAACATGCAACCAATATCACTCTATCAGGTAAAAAGTGTCTCATCGTAAGTGCCATTTCAAGAAATTAGAAGCAGTACAAGCTAGAAGACAATGCAAGATGCAACCTACATCACAGTCCCAAGTTAAATGTGTCTTATGGGTAAGTGATCGTTGCAGGTATAAGTTGTAAGCTACGCAGATGCAATTCAACATAATCAGAAGCAATAAAAACTAGACATCATACGGAAAACGCAACCACGTATAACAGTTCCAAGTAAGAGCAAGCACCTGTGATGGTGGAGTAGGGGAGATGTGCTCATCATGTACACGTATGTTCTAGAAACAGGAACACGTGTCATATTCACAGGCATTATGTGTAAAGTAAGCAGATGCAATTCAAGTTAGAAGCAATACAAGCTAGACATCATACGCAACATGCAACCACATATAATAGTGTCAAGTTAGAACAAGCACCTGTGATGGTGGAGTAGGGGAGATGTGCTCATCATCTACACAACTATGTTGACTGTCCAGCCTTGTGTTGTCTTGCGAATCTTGTTGGGAGGATGGCAGAGTAGAATCTGTAGAGACCCCCTGTTTGAGTTCCTCCGAAGGACCACCATCATCCACTGCCGGACTAATTTCCTTCAGCTGTAATGATTTTGCATTGTGAAGTCAAACCGATAAGAAAAAGGAATAAAATTCGCTCTTCAGAACTCATTCATGCATGATACTGACAAACACTACTCACATGAAAGGCAAACACATGATGCGAGGATGGAATATGTATGAAAAACAGGATGGTGTGACATATTCACACCTATGATGTGGTAACTAAGCAGAAGGCATTTCAACAAATTAGAAGCACTGCAAGCTAGACACCATATGAAAGATGCAACCAATATCACTCTGCCAAGTTCAAACTGTATGGCGTTTCAACAAATTAGAAGCAGTACATGCTAGAAATCATATGCAAGACACAACCAATATCACAGTGGCGACTTAAAGGTGCCTTATCATAAGTGACTGATGCGGGATATGCAAGAATAGTAGTCTGATGTAGAAACAGGATCACATGTCATATTCACAGGCATTATGTGTAAAGTAAGCAGATGCAATTCAACAAAGTTAGAAGCAATACAAGCTAGACATCATACGCAACATGCAACCACATATAATAGTGCCAAGTTAGAGCAAGCACCTTTGATGGTGGAGTAGGGGAGATGTGCTCATCATCTACACAGCTACGTTGACTGTCTAGCCTTGCGTTGTCTTGCGAATCTTGTTGGGAGGATGGCGGAGTAGAATCTATAGAGAACCTCCGTTTCAGTTGCTCGGAAGGACCACCATCATCCAATGCCTTGCCAATTTCCTTCAGCTTCATTGATTTTGCATTGTGAGGTCATACCGACAAGAAAAAGGAATATCATTCGCTCTTCAGAACTCATTCATGCATGATACTGACGAACACTACTCTGATGAAAGGCAAAGTCATGATACGAGGATGGAATATGTACGAAAAAATGGACGACTTGACATATTCACACCTATGATGTGGTAACTAAGCAGAAGGCACTTCAACAAATTAGAAACACTGCAAGCCACCATATGGAAGGTGCAATTAATATCACTCTGCCAAGTTAAAACTGTCTCGTCATAGGTGGCATTCATCAAACTAGAAGCAATACATGCTAGAAATCATATTCAAGACGCAAACCAATATCACACTGCCAACTTAAAGGTGTCCCATCATAAGTGACTGATGCAGGATACACAAGAAGAGTAGTTTCATGTAAGAACATGGTGTGATAGACAGATATAGTATGTAACAAAAACAGGAAAGCGTGTCATATTCACATGTATCATGTGTAAGCTAAGCAGATGCAGTTTACACTAATTAGGAGCAATACGAGCTAGACACCATATGCAACATGCAACCAAATATCACACTGCCAAGTTAGAGCAAGCACCTTGGATGGTGGAGTAGGGGAGCGGAGACTTGGACCTTGTAATGCACTACCAGTACAAGGAGAATCGGTATAGATGCTTCGTTTACATTGCTGCAGAGGACCACCATCATCACCTTCCTTACTCTTTTCCTTCCTCTTTCTTGATTTTGCCTTGTCAAGTCAAACCCACAAGAAAAAGGAATAAAATTTGCTCTTCAGAACTCATTGATGCATGATACTGACGAACACTACTTTCATGTAAGGCAGCCGCATGATAGGAGGATGGAATATGTATGAAAAACAGGACGGCGTGACATATTGACATGTATGATGTATAAAGTGTAAACTAAGCACAAGGTGCTTGAACTTGTTAGAATCGATGCAAGCTAGAAACCATATGAAAGATGAAACCAATATCACTCTGCCAAATTAAAAGGGTGCCCTAACAAATGTATTTGACCAAATTAGAAGCAATACATGGCAACATGCTAGAAATAATATGCAATATGCAACGAATAAAGGTGACTCATCGTAAGTGATTGATGCAGGATACAGAAGAGAGGTAGTTTCATGTAAGAACAAGGTTAACACATAGATGTAGTGTGTACCAAAAATAGGAAGGCATGTCATATTCACAGGTATAGTGTGTAAACTAAGCAGATGCAATTTACCCTAATTAGAAGCATTACAAGCTAGACACCGTATGCAACATGCAACCACATATCATACTGCGAAGTTAGAGCAAGCACCTATGATGGTGGTGTAGGGGAAGTGCGGTCTTCAGGTACAGAGCTACGTTCAATATCTTCATTTAGGCTTGCTGTTTCTTGAGATTCATGTGGAGAGGATGAAATTGCATTCTTTATAAGAGTATTGCGTCTCATATTAACCCACACGCGTGACTGTCTCATCATAAGCGATAGACGCAGGATACACAAGAACAGTAGTTTGATGTAAGAACATGGTGTGATAGGCAGATGTAGTATGTACCAAAAACAGGAAGGCGTGTCATATTCACATGTATAATGTGTAAGCTAAGGAGATGCAATTTAAAAAATTAGGAGCATTGATGAGGGATACACAAGAAAAGTAGTTTGATGTAAGAACATGGTTAATAGAAAGACGTAGTATGTACCAAAAACAGGAAGGCATGTCATATTCACAGGTATAATGTGTTAACTAAGCAGATGCAATTTACCCTAATTAGAAGCATTACAAGGTAGACACCATATGCAACATGCAATCACATATCACACTGCCAAGTAAGAGCAAGCACATGCGATGGTGGTGTGGGGGAATTGCGGTGATCAACTAGAGAGCTACGTTGACTATCTTCATTTAGCCTTGTTGTTTCTTGAGAATCATGTGGGGAGGATGACACTGCACTCTTTAAACGAGTAGGGCGTATCACAGTAACCCACTCGGGTGACTGTCTCATCATAAGTGATTGACGAGGGATACAAAAGAGCATTAGTTTGATGTACGAACATGGTTAATAGACATATGTAGTATGTATCAAAAACAGGAAGGCATGTCATTATCAAAGGTATAATGTGTAAAGTAAGCAGATGCAATTTAACCAAATTGGAAGCAATACAAGCTAGACACCATATGCAACATGCAACCACATTTGACAGCGCGAAGTTAAAGCAAGCACCTGGGATGGTTGTGTGTGGCAATTGAGATCATCAACTGCAGAGCTACGTTTACTGTCTCCAACTGCTGACACTGCACCCATTAGAGCGCTGAAACGCTTAGTGCTTATCTTCGAATTACAGTGGAGCGACTTCTGTCTTTTCTTTTCTGCATTCATCAACACTGCGTTAGAGTCTGAAATACCCATGCATAAAAAAACAATAGTGTGAGTATGGGTGAAGTGTGTGCACAATTAGTACAGTGTAAAGGTAGCAGATAGCTGGTCGACGAGAAATAAATGACGGGAGACATATGATACCTGTACAACATGCATGGCACACTAAATTACTACAGGATTCTATGAAAATAACAGTCGACTGAAAGCAAATAGGTCAGTCCATTTTTTCCGCACCGTCCGATGTACAAAGAACGGGCAGATCGCCTTCATCTACCTCCAGCCAGTCAGTGTTGACGATCTTCCTCGAAACGCCAGCGACCACCGGCCCAGTATTCCTCCCCTGCCTGCGCCCTCCCCTCGACCTCACCGCAACGCCGTGCTTGCCACCGCCCCCCGGCCATCGATTCAAGCCCCGCCGACCTCCAGATCAGGCGCAAGCAGCTCCTGCGCCCCACACCCCTATGATAGACACCGATGCGCCGCTTCCCCGGGGAACATGCGGACTAGGTGCTCCGCGCGCCTAAGCGGGTGCTGCTTCTTTTAATTGCGGTTCGACTGACCCTGAATTGAAATCCAGACGGGCTACTGACCTCTAGCAAAGGTGAAATAGTAAAAGGGAGGAAACCTTGTGCATTTAGTATCACGAAGAAGATGCAGTAAGAAGTGCTCAACTAGTTTCTTTCGTGGGATGAATACGGTGTGAGCGGAGACGTAAGATTTGCATGAACAAGGGAAGAGGAGTACCTCTTTCTGCTGGCAGTGCTGTGTCCTCCTTCTGTTTTTCCGACGATCTTCTTGTTGTTCGCCGAAAACCAGAAGTTGTGGAGGACGGTGCAGCCTTGGATGAACCCATGGCCAAGTTGTTGAGTGTGGTGCGGTGGCCGTCTGTCGGCGGCGGGGAAGCAGATCTGAGGCGGCGAACAACGGTGTAGCGGGAACAACTCCGGTGCGGTGGACGGTTGCGATAGTGGAGCCGCAGCAGTGAGGCGCATGACGGCGTGGTCGGAGTGGTTCTGGTACGGCGCACGTCGGCGTCGGCGTCGTGGAGGCAGCTCTGCCTCGGCTTCAGCTGCTAAGTCCTTGAGGGCGTTGCGGTTGCGGTTGCGTTGGACGACGACGTCGGGGTACCGGCTCCGGCGTGATGGAGGAGGGCGGCGGTGGATTGGCCGCTATGGGGTGGAGGACGGAGGAGGCTGGGGTTTCGCGGCTGGTGGAGAGGGCGTTTTCGCGCCCACGGAGTATGAATGGGGAAACAGAGGGAGGCGGGGAACTAAAGGGGAACAATGTTTCGGTTTGAGACGCGCTTGTTTGAAATTTGGGGAAAGTTACAAACTTTGCTCCCATCTAAAATTTCGGACATATTGCGGGTTGGGGGTAGGACAGTCATGTCAGGTGTCCCAAATGTGGGCGGGATAGATTTCGGCCGAGCGCATGGGTAGGCGTGAAGGAAATATGCCCTAGAGGCAATAATAAAGTATTATATATTTCCTTATATCATGATAAATGTTTATTATTCATGCTAGAATTGTATTAACCGGAAACATAATACATGTGTGAATACATAGACAAACAGAGTGTCACTAGTATGCCTCTACTTGACTAGCTCGTTAATCAAAGATGGTTATGTTTCCTAGCCATAGACATGAGTTGTCATTTGATTAACGGGATCACCTCATTAGGAGAATGACGTGATTGACATGACCCATTACGTTAGCTTAGCACTCGATCGTTTAGTATGTTGCTATTGCTTTCTTCATTGCTTATACATGTTCCTATGACTATGAGATTATGCAACTCCCGTTTACCGGAGGAACACTTTGTGTGCTACCAAACGTCACAACGTAACTAGGTGATTATAAAGGTGCTCTACAGGTGTCTCCAAAGGTACTTGTTGGGTTGCCGTATTTCGAGATTAGGATTTGTCACTCCGATTGTCGGAGAGGTATCTCTGGGCCCACTCGGTAATGCACATCACTATAAGCCTTGCAAGCATTGTGACTAATGAGTTAGTTACGGGATGATGTATTACGGAACGAGTAAAGAGACTTGCCAGTAACGAGATTGAACTAGGTATCGAGATACCGACGATCGAATCTCGGGCAAGTAACATACCGATGACAAAGGGAACAACGTATGTTGTTATGCGGTCTAACCGATAAAGATCTTCGTAGAATATGTGGGAGCCAATATGGGCATCCAGGTCCCGCTATTGGTTATTGACCGGAGAGGTGTCTCGGTCATGTCTACATAGTTCTCGAACCCGAAGGGTCCGCACGCTTAACGTTACGATGACAGTTTTATTGAGTTTTGATGTACCGAAGGAGTTCGGAGTCCCGGATGAGATCGGGGACATGACGAGGAGTCTCGAAATGGCCGAGACGTAAAGATCGATATATTGGACGACTATATTCGGACTTCGGAAAGGTTCTGAGTGATTCGGATATTTTTCGGAGTACCGGAGAGTTACGGGAATTCGTATTGGGCCTTAATGGGCCATACGGGAAAGGAGAAAAAGACCCCAAAGGGTGGCCGCACCCCTCCCCATGGGCTAGTCCGAATTGGACTAGGGAGGGGGGGGCGCCCCCTTCCTTCTTTCTCCTTCCCCCTTCCCTTCTCCTACTCCCACAACTCTTCCCTTGGCCGGCTGCCTCCTCCTTGCTCCTTTATATACGGGGGCAGGGGGCACCCCATAGACACAACAATTGATCCTTGAGATCTCTTAGCCGTGTGCGGTGCCCCCCTCCACCAAATTACACCTCGATAATACCGTTGCGGAGCTTAGGCGAAGCCCTGCGTCGGTGGAACATCATCATCGTCACCACGCCGTCGTGCTGACGAAACTCTCCCTCAACACTCGGCTGGATCGGAGTTCGAGGGACGTCATCGAGCAGAACGTGTGTAGAACTCGGAGGTGCCGTACGTTCGGTACTTGATCGGTCGGATCGTGAAGACGTACGACTACATCAACCGCGTTGTGATAACGCTTCCGCTGTCGGTCTACGAGGGTACGTGGACAACACTCTCCCCTCTCGTTGCTGTGCATCACCATGATCTTGCGTGTGCGTAGGAAATTTTTGAAATTACTACGTTCCCCAACAGTGGCATCCGAGCCTGGTTTTATGCGTTGATGCTATGCACGAGTAGAACACAAGTGAGTTGTGGGCGATATAAGTCATACTGCTTACCAGCATGTCATACTTTGGTTCAGCGGTATTGTGAGATGAAGCGGCCCGGACCGACATTACGCGTACGCTTACGCGAGACTGGTTTCACCGTTCGGAGCACTCGTTGCTTAAAGGTGACTGGCGGGTGTCTGTCTCTCTCACTTTAGTTGAACCGAGTGTGGCTACGCCCAGTCCTTGCGAAGGTTAAAACAGCACCAACTTGACAAACTATCGTCGTGGTTTTGATGCGTAGGTAAGAACGGTTCTTGCTAAGCCCGTAGCAGCCACGTAAAACATGCAACAACAAAGTAGAGGACGTCTAACTTGTTTTTGCAGGGCATGTTGTGATGTGATATGGTCAAGACATGATGTGATATAATGTGTTGTATGAGATGATCATGTTTTGTAACCGAGTTATCGGCAACTGGCAGGAGCCATATGGTTGTCGCTTTATTGTATGAGATGCAATCGCCATGTAATAGTTTTACTTTATCACTAAGCGGTAGCGATAGTCGTAAAAGCAATAAAGTTGGCGAGACGACAACGATACTACGATGGAGATCAAGGTGTCGAGCCGGTGACGATGGTGATCATGACGGTGCTTCGGAGATGGAGATCACGAGCACGGTGCTTCGGAGATGGAGATCACAAGCACAAGATGATGATGGCCATATCATATCACTTATATTGATTGCATGTGATGTTAATCCTTTATGCATCTTATCTTGCTTTGTTTGACGGTAGCATTATAAGATGATCTCTCACTGAAATTTCAAGACAAAAGTGTTCTCCCTGAGTATGCACCGTTGCGAAAGTTCTTCGTGCTGAGACACCACGTGTTAATCGGGTGTGATAGGCTCTACGTTCAAATACAACGGGTGCAAAACAGTTGCACACGCGGAATACTCAGGTTAAACTTGACGAGCCTAGCATATGTACAGATATGGCCTCGGAACACAGAGACCGAAAGGTCGAGCGTGAATCATATAGTAGATATGATCAACATAGTGATGTTCACCATTGAAACTATTCCATCTCACGTGTTAATCGGACATGGTTTAGTTGCTTTGGATCACGTAATCACTTAGATGATTAGAGGGATGTCTATCTAAGTGGGAGTTCTTAAGTAATATGCTTAATTGAGCTTAAATTTATCATGAACTTAGTCCTGATAGTATTTTGCAAATTATGTTGTAGATCAATAGCTCGCGTTGTTGCTTCCCTGTTTATTTTTGATATGTTCCTAGAGAAAAATTATGTTGAAAGATGTTAGCAGCAATGATGCGGATTGGATCCGTGATCTGAGGATTATCCTCATTGCTGCACAGAAAAATTATGTCCTTGATGCACCGCTAGGTGACAGACCTATTGCAGGAGCAAATGTAGACGTTATGAACGTTTGGCTAGCTCAATATGATGGCTACTTGATAGTTTAGTGCACCATGCTTAACAGCTTAGAATCGGGACTTCAAAGACGTTTTGAACGTCATGGAACATATAAGATGTTCCAGGAGTTGAAGTTAATATTTCAAGCAAATACCCGAGTTGAGAGATATGAAGTCTCCAACAAGTTCTATAGCTAAAAGATGGAGGAGAATCGCTCAACTAGTGAGCATGTGCTCAGATTGTCTGGGTACTACAATCGCTTGAATCAAGTGGGAGTTAATCTTCCAGATAAAATAGTGATTGACAGAATTCTCTAGTCACCATCACCAAGTTAGTAGAACTTCGTGATGAACTATAGTATGCAAGGGATGACGAAAGTAATTCCCAAGCTCTTCGTGATGCTGAAATCGACGAAGGTAGAAATCAAGAAAAACATCAAGTGTTGATGGTTAACAAGACCACTAGTTTCAAGAAAAGGGCAAAGGGATAGAAGGCGAACTTCAAGAAGAACGGCAAGCAAGTTGCTGCTCAAGTGAAGAAGCCTAAGTCTGGTCCTAAGCCTGAGACTAAGTGCTTCTACTGCAAAGGGACGGGTCACTGGAAGCAGAACTACCCCAATTATTTGGTGGATAAGAAGGATGGTAAAGTGAACAAAGGTATATTGGATATACATGTTATTGATGTGTACTTTACTAGTGTTTATAGCAACCCCTCGGTATTCGATACTGGTTCAGTTGCTAAGAGTAGTAACTCAAAACGGGAGTTGCAGAATAAACAGAGACTAGTAAAAGGAGAGGTGACGATGTGTGTTGGAAGTAGTTCCAAGATTGATGTGATCATCATCGCACACTCCCTATACTTTCGGGATTAGTGTTGAAACTAAATAAGTGTTATTTGGTGTTTGCGTTGAGCATGAATATGATTTGATCATGTTTATTGCAATAAGGTTATTCATTTAAAGTTAGAGAACAATTGTTGTTCTGTTTACATGAATAAAAACCTTCTATGGTCATACACACCAACGAAAATGGTTTGTTGGATCTCGATCGTAGTGATACATATAATCATAATATTGAAGCCAAAAGATGCAAAGTTAATAATGATAGTGCAAATATTTGTGGCACTGCCGTTTAGGTCATATTGGTGTAAAGCGCATGAAGAAACTCCATACTGATGGGATTTTGGAATCACTTGATTATGAATCACTTGATGCTTGCGAACCGTGCCTCATGGGCAAGATGACTAAAACGCCGTTCTCCGGAACTATGGAGAGAGCAACAGATTTGTTGGAAATCATACATACGGATGTATGTGGTCCGATGAATATTGAGGCTCGTAGCAGGTATCATTATTTTCTGACCTTCACAGATGATTTGAGCAGATATGGGTATATCTACTTAATGAAACAGAAGTCTGAAACATTTGAAAAGTTCATATAATTTCAGAGTGAAGCGAAAATCATCGTAACAAGAAAATAAAGTTTCTACGATTTGATCGTGGAGAAGAGTATTTTAGTTACGAGTTTGGCCTTCAGTTAAAACAATGTGAAATAGTTTCACTACTCACGCCACCTAGAACACCACAGCATAATGGTGTGTCCGAACGTCATAACCGTACTTTATTGGATATAGTGCAATCTATGATGTCTCTTACCAATTTACCACTATCGTTTTGGGGTTATGCATTAGAGACAGCCACATTCACGTTAAATAGGGCACCATCAAAATCCGTTGAGACGACGCCTTATGAACTGTGGTTTGGCAAGAAACCAAAGTTGTCGTTTCTTAAAGTTTGGGGTTGTGATGCTTATGTGAAAAGTTTCATCCTGATAAGCTCAAACCTAAATCGGAGAAATGTGTCTTCATAGGATACCCAAAGAAGACAGTTGGGTACACCTTCTATCACAGATCCGAAGGCAAGACATTCGTTTCTTAGTATGGATCCTTTCTAGATAAGGAGTTTCTCTCGAAAGATGTGAGTGGGAGGAAAGTAGAACTGGATGAGGTAACTGTACCTGTTCCCTTATTGGAAAGTAGTTCATCACAGAAATCTGTTCCCGTGACTCCTACACCAATTAGTGAGGAAGTTGATGATGATGATCATGTAACTTCAGATCAAGTTACTACCAAACCTCGTAGGTAAAGCAGAGTAAGATCCGCACCAGAGTGGTACGGTAATCCTCTTCTGGAGGTTATGTTACTAGACCATGTCGAACCTACGAACTATGAGGAAGCGATGATGAGCCCAGATTCCGCAAAATGGCTTGAGGCCATGAAATCTGAGATGAGATCCATGTATAAGAACAAAGTATGGACTTTGATTGACTTGCCCAATGATCGGCGAGTCATTGAGAATAAATGGATCTTCAAGAGGAAGACGGATGTTGATAGTAGTGTCACTATCTACAAAGCTAGAATTGTCGCAAAAAGGTTTTTCGACAAGTTCAAGATGTTGACTATGATGAGAGTTTCTCACTCGTAGCAATGCTTAAGTCTGTCCGAATCATGTTAGCAATTTCCGCATTTTATGAAATCTGGCAAAGGGATAAACAAAACAGCATTCCTTAATGGATTTATTAAAGAAGAGTTGTATAAGATGCAACCAGAAGGTTTTGTCAATCCTAAAGGTGCTAACAAAATATGCAAGCTCCACCGATCCATCTATGGACTGGTGTAAGCATCTCGGAGTTGGAATATACACTTTGATAAGTTTATCAAAGAATATAGTGTTATACAGACTTGCGGTGAAGCCTGTATTTACAAGAAAGTGAGTGGGAGCACTACCGCATTTCTGATAAGTATATGTGAATGACATATTGTTGATCGGAAATAATGTAGAATTATTCTGCAAAGCATAAAGGAGTGTTTGAAAGAAGTTTTTCAAAGATAGACCTCGGTGAAGCTGCTTACATATTGAGCATCAAGATCTATAGAGATAGATCAAAATGCTTGATAAGTTTTTTCAATGAGTACATACCTTAACAAGATTTTGATGTAGTTCAAAATAGAACAGTCAAAGAAAGAGTTCTTGCCTGTGTTACAAGGTGTGAAATTGAGTAAGACTCAAAGCCCGACCACGGCAGAAGATAGAAAGATAATGAAAGTCATTCCCTATGCCTTGGCCATAGGTTCTATAAAGTATGCCATGCTGTGTACCAGATCTATTGTATACCTTACACTGATTTTGGCAAGGGAGTACAATAGTGATCTAGGAGTAGATCACTGGACAGCGGTCAAAATTATCCTTAGTGGAATAAGGATATGTTTCTCGATTATGGAAGTGACAAAAGGTTCGTCGTAAAGGGTTACGTCGATGCAAGTTTTGACACTAAATCTAGATGACTCTAAGTCTCGGTCTAGATATATATTGAAAGTGGGAGCAATTAGCTAGAGTAGCTCCGTGCAGAGCATTGTAGACATAGAAATTTGCAAAATACTTACGGATCTGGATGTGACAGACCCATTGACTAAAATTATCTCACAATCAAAACATGATCACACCTTAGTACTCTTTGGGTGTTAATCACATAGCGATGTGAACTAGATTATTGACTCTAGTAAACCCTTTGAGTGTTGGTCACATAGAGATGTGAACTATGGGTGTTAATCACATGGTGATGTGAATTATTGATGTTAAATCACATGGCGATGTGAACTAGATTATTAACTCTAGTGCAAGTGGGAGACTGAAGGAAATATGCCCTAGAGGCAATAATAAAGTATTATATATTTCCTTATATCATGATAAATGTTTATTATTCATGCTAGAATTGTATTAACCGGAAACATAATACATGTGTGAATACATAGACAAACAGAGTGTCACTAGTATGCCTCTACTTGACTAGCTCGTTAATCAAAGATGGTTATGTTTCCTAGCCATAGACATGAGTTGTCATTTGATTAACGGGATCACCTCATTAGGAGAATGACGTGATTGACATGACCCATTACGTTAGCTTAGCACCCGATCGTTTAGTATGTTGCTATTGCTTTCTTCATGACTTATACATGTTCCTATGACTATGAGATTATGCAACTCCCGTTTACCGGAGGAACACTTTGTGTGCTACCAAACGTCACAACGTAACTGGGTGATTATAAAGGTGCTCTACAGGTGTCTCCAAAGGTACTTGTTGGGTTGGCCGTATTTCGAGATTAGGATTTGTCACTCCGATTGTCGGAGAGGTATCTCTGGGCCCACTCGGTAATGCACATCACTATAAGCCTTGCAAGCATTGTGACTAATGAGTTAGTTACGGGATGATGTATTACGGAACGAGTAAAGAGACTTTCCAGTAACGAGATTGAACTAGGTATCGAGATACCGACGATCGAATCTCGGGCAAGTAACATACCGATGACAAAGGGAACAACGTATGTTGTTATGCGGTCTGACCGATAAAGATCTTCGTAGAATATGTGGGAGCCAATATGGGCATCCAGGTCCCGCTATTGGTTATTGACCGGAGAGGTGTCTCGGTCATGTCTACATAGTTCTCGAACCCGAAGGGTCCGCACGCTTAACGTTACGATGATAGTTTTATTGAGTTTTGATGTACCGAAGGAGTTCGGAGTCCCGGATGAGATCGGGGACATGACGAGGAGTCTCGAAATGGCCGAGACGTAAAGATCGATATATTGGACGACTATATTCGGACTTCGGAAAGGTTCTGAGTGATTCGGGTATTTTTCGGAGTACCGGAGAGTTACGGGAATTCGTATTGGGCCTTAATGGGCCATACGGGAAAGGAGAGAAAGACCCCAAAGGGTGGCCGCACCCCTCCCCATGGGCTAGTCCGAATTGGACTAGGGAGGGGGGGCGCCCCCTTCCTTCTTTCTCCTTCCCCCTTCCCTTCTCCTACTCCCACAACTCTTCCCTTGGCCGGCTGCCTCCTCCTTGCTCCTTTATATACGGGGGCAGGGGGGCACCCCATAGACACAACAATTGATCCTTGAGATCTCTTAGCCGTGTGCGGTGCCCCCCTCCACCAAATTACACCTCGATAATACCGTTGTGGAGCTTAGGCGAAGCCATGCGTCGGTGGAACATCATCATCGTCACCACGCCGTCGTGCTGACGAAACTCTCCCTCAACACTCGGCTGGATCGGAGTTCGAGGGACGTCATCGAGCAGAACGTGTGTAGAACTCGGAGGTGCCGTACGTTCGGTACTTGATCGGTCGGATCGTGAAGACGTACGACTACATCAACCGCGTTGTGATAACGCTTCCGCTGTCGGTCTACGAGGGTACGTGGACAACACTCTCCCCTCTCGTTGCTGTGCATCACCATGATCTTGCGTGTGCGTAGGAAATTTTTGAAATTACTACGTTCCCCAACAAGGCGCCCACGGCGTATGAATGCTTCTCGGAGGCGGTTGAGACTAGCGTCTTGGTGAAGTTACAAACCTACCCCGGTTTAGACCTTTGGACATCGGGCCGATAGGCTACACGGGCCAGAGTCAGGACAGTAATTTCCTACCACCAAAACATTAGTCTCCCGCGGTTTCGGGTGACCAGAGGCCTATTTGGTGCTTCGTTCAATATTTGGGAGCAGAAGCATTAACGTTTTCGGTTCTCTTGAATTGAACTTTCAGGATTTGTCAAACTTCACAAATCTTTACTGTTGAAAATCCTAAAGCTACGATTATTTTGGAATGGAGGGGGTACATTTGAATATACATTGTACACGAGTATATATTAAAAAATATGCAACTTACCTCAGTTCATGCATGGTTCTAGATATAATCTCCTTGGTTGCAAAAAAAAGTTAGATATGCGTATGAATATATATATAGCATGTTCAAACTCACAACAAAGATTGATGCCCCCTTTTACATCTGATTTACAAATGCCATTATCTCGGGTTCAAATAGATGAATGCACTTCCCATGAATTCGAATCTTCGAAACCCCCTTTATCTTGGATTCGACATGTATTCTATTTCATAGCTAGCAATTTGGAATGTATCCATGCAAGTGACAAATGTATAAAGTGCTTCACACTAACAACATGGAGTGCACTAATTAATGTTTATATATGAATTGCAAAAGCATCCATTGCCTGTATTTCAAACCGCTCTCACTCTATGGATCGATAATATGAAATAAACACATGCACATGCTAGAATTCAATAGAGTATGGGTGTCTGATAGACCGATTTTCGTCCATACGCAATTTGCAAAATTCATGATCTCATCCAAAAATAATAATGCCATTTATATTTTAATTTAATGCGTAGAACCGCCTTTTACACGTAGATGCACTATGCCTCGCCCCGTTCTCACAAACGCGTTATATATCTCTCTATCTAACGCATAAGTGCACACACTTTATATGCATCGGCATTTCTCTTTCACACATGCTCACAATCTCCCTCAGGGTGTCGGGGTGTCTCACGCACATGCTCTCTCTGTTTCTCTCTCTCTCTCTCTCTTTCTGACTACTATGTACCACTCTTTTCACTAATCTCAGTTGGAAAACACTATTTCTCTCACATGCATATATACACATGCACGGTCTCTACTAGCCCTCTATACGCACATATATGTGCCTACGTGTCTCCCGCACGCACATTATCTTTAGGCCTCTCTCGCACACATTGCCCCCCCCGACACACCTCTCTCTTAGTAGTTGGCAGATATGATTTCATCATATCATTCGGTAGGATATCCCTGGCTGTTAGGCTGGATGGTAATACGAGGCAAAGTTTTACCCTAGTTCGGATCGGACCCTTGCAGTTGAAGAAAGAGCCTACTCCTGGTACTGTATATTAATGATAGGGGTGTGTACAAAGTACACATGAATACCAGGCATTGTGCGTGTGTGTATACTATCGACGAACTAGCCCCCAAGCTTGTATAACATACTAAGGGCCTAGGGTTACAAATCATATATAGTCGGCTTATCACCAGTGGGGATAGAGTCCTCCGCGACTTTGGTAGCTTCGTGTTGTACACCGAGTCCTCCACATGGATCTTCGTATAACACGTATCGGTCCAACCTATATGTGGCGCAGGATGGAACCGACCCATGAGTCTTCATGTTGACCCACCACAACTAGAAATGATGTGCCCACCACACCACACACGCAATCGACCACTAAGAAAATAAGCATATACAATAGTACAACGGTATCTAGCTCACGATACGTCTCCATATTTTGTTGATGACACTGACGGACTTTGCATTTGATGCGTGCTCCGTATTTTGTTGACAACACTTACGGTCATTGTATTTGAAGCGAAAGCACGATATGGTCACTGGACTTCAGAATAAGCTCATCACGGTCACCACATACATTTTGTCGTGTTAACCAACATGTGGTTGGATGGTTAGAGGACAGTGGTTTCTCGAGCCCACCAAGGTTAAAGTCCCGGTGCTCGCATTTATCTTGTGTTAATTTCAGTATTTTCCGGCGATGTACGTTCAGTGGGAGGAGACGTTCCACTCGACTACGAGGCACCTATGGTGACTTCGTAAAATCTCAAGATCATATATGCTGGCCCACTCTCTCGAAGGTGCTCATAGGGGTAGGGTTCGCGTGTGTGCGCTTATAGCGGTGAGTGCTTGCGCGTATATATGAGCCCTTGCGTCTGTACCGTGTTAAACAAATACATATCATGATTATACGGTCACTGGCTCACCCGTACAACTCCGTATTTTGTTGATGACACAATCAATTGACCAGTCAAACGTTCCACGCGGCGCAACTAGTGTTGCACCATCGGGGCGCGTAACCGTGGGGCCCACGTGTCAGCCCGTATATGAAAGAAAGAAATGGTAGTTTGAGTCTGTACTGTGTTAATAAAATAGGAGTACATTTTAGGGTGATCATACGGTCACTGGCTCACCATACAGCTCCGTAATTTGTTGATAACACGATCAATTGACCAGTCAAACTGTCCACATTCAGCAGCGCACATTACCATAGGGCCCACCCGTCAGCGCGTATATGAAGGAAAGAAATGGTAATAAATTAGTGGTCGGTGGGTATTCGAAGTTGTGAGACCTCTGGTTGGCAGTCACCGGCGGTTGGGGGGGCGTTCATTGGGCGGTGGGGTGGGGATCCCCGGAGAAAAAGATCGGCGGGGGGGGGGGGGGGGGGGGCTAGAGGGATGGCCGGTGCGGTGGCGGACCGGCGGTGGGGAGTGGTTTCGGGGAGGGCGGGCTGGCCGCGGGCGGCGGGGGCTGGCGGTTCGGCCGGTGGTGGCTGGCGGCTCAGGGGGGGTGGAGTTTGATGATAAACTGGAGGCCCTTGATTTCGTATCCAACGGCTGGAAAATCTAATGACCAGAGATGAAAAAGTCAGTCGACTGACGTGTAGCCTCACCCTGCACGTACACATGCACGCACGCAAGACACGCACGCATGTAGGCGTGCAACACTGACACGTACACACGCACCCATGCTGGCGTGCAACACTGACACGTACACATGCACTCACAAACACACGCACGTACGCACCCATGCATGCAACACTGAAATGTACCCTTGCACGCACGCAACACTCGCACGCCTGCATGCACACAGCACACGACGCAAGACACACGCTCAACCTATACGTGCATGCACCCTTTGTTAAGGACATGGATTGTTATGGGTATTAATCAATCTTATCTGTGATAAGCAGAACATTGATGTTTGCAGCGGTCTTTATGAATCACAACGTATCGAACGGGCTATCAACATAGTAGGCTTATCTACATGAAAAAGATGATGTCACACTCAATGAACAATCATCGGTGTATGAAATGCCGGCTTCTGACCGCCCTGGCCCACCAAAGGTTCCTCTGCTGTGTGCTGCCTGCGTTGGGTCACTGACATGCAGGCCATGCACCCAAAGAGCCCACACGTCAGTGGAAGAACGGTGTGGTGTCCTAGGTTAGAGTCGAGGGCGCCACTCGCGGCATGCCCGGCTGAACACGCCTCCGTGCTGCATTCAAACGCCTCCATGAAACCCGCCCGTGTGGAAGCCGAGAAACCCACTCTGGACACACGTCCGTTCATGACCGTGCCGGCGTTAAACGCAACGCCGGCCGAGCTCCTCCCGTCCGCCGTCTATTTAATCTCCTATTTAAACGAGGCCAAACGCCGGCCAAGAATCGCACACCTCCACCGCTCCCCTATCTCCTCCACCATTTTGTCCACTCTTACAATGGCTTACGAAGAGTAGTTATTCCACATCCAAGCCGGCTGGGTAGCCCGCCGGATACAAGCTATGCAGCTCGCTGATCCACCTCCCTCCCCTCGGCCGACGGAGCTAGTTGCCGCCCCAAGCCGGCGCGCGGTTCAGCAACTCGCTGCTCCAGGCCAGCTCGACGAGGAGCGGCGCACGGGCGTCGTTGCTGCCGTCCACGCCGCCGTCTTGTACCGCGTCTCCCATTTATGTGGCTGAGACTCCCATGCCGGCGGCCGCGCCATGCAAGCAGCGACAGAAGCCGGGTGCGCGGAGAGCGACGAGTCGGTGGCCAGCGCCTCCGCATCCGCCGCCATCATCGAGGAGAAGTAGAACATGGGAGGACGCCGCCGCTTGGGTCCCATGAAGGCCACCGCGGAGGCGACACCGGCATACACAGCAGGTGTCTTGCCGGATCCTTTTGTTGCGAGGACCTTCGTCGACCCCGCATGGGCTCCACGGAAGAGGGGAATGTTAGGATGCACTCGAGCCGGTGCCTGCCATGGCGAAGTAGTGGCCGGTGATGAACTCGAACCGGTGCCGGCCACCATCATCTTCGGCACCAGCCAATGATATCAGTTGGGCAGTGGGGAAGCGAGCCGTCCTTTGCGCCGAAGCATATACCTCCGGGGCTCCCGGCAGTCCGATGATCGTGCTGCCGGACATGAGGAACACAAATCGATCGGCAGGCGACCATTTAGGCCAGGTATTATATACCTGTGCTGTCCAGAACTAGCACCGCGTAGTTCATTTGATTGTAATGAAATCCGTCATGTTTGTATGAAAATCCGGTATTTTATATGATTTCCGTCGTTGTTTATATGAAATATCAGTTTGTCTACGTGTTTGCGTGAATTTCGTCCGGTTGGTTGAGTTGCTGTCATAATGTGTGCGGCTACGGTTGGATGGCGTAATTTGCGGGTCGCCGGTCGGTCTGCGGGCGGCTCGGGCGGCGTTGTGGGACAAAAAAACACAGCTCGTGCGAGCTCGTCTCCAACGTGCGCGCTGGAGGATGCATGACAGCATGAGCACCCGAGCCATATCTCGTTCATCGGTGGCAAAGGCACCGGTGGACAAAAGGGTCGCCAATATTTTGGCTACCCCGGGCAAGATCCAGACAACCCCTCCCAACAGATTCAAATCCCTCGTTCGCCATGGAATTTTGCCATGTGTTGTTTTCATGGACTAGCAAGATGCCCGTGCATTGCACGGAACATCAAGATGCATTTTTTACAAACTCCCGCATGCATGCAAGGGATAATTAATGTCCTCCTTTGCTAGTACCACGAGGCAAACACCATTAATTGCATCGATTAGTGTTAGTGGCCTTGTATATCTGCAAATTGTAATTTTGATAGTGGCCCCTTGTATATAAAAATGGAGGGAGAAAGATGAGAGATAAGGTGAGGAGGAGTGGGGCTTGTGTCACGACCGGTTTTTCAATAAAATATTTATTGAGACCAATCCCTTTTATCGATCAGTAGAGAAGAATTCCTTCACACTGGTAGACATTATCTTGGTCACAGAAGAAAAATACCAGGAGTACTGAATATAATACAAGGTTTAGCGGGGACTGCTCAACAATTTATTACATGCACGCCGAATAGACATAACGGCGGATAGGGGTGGAAATATCACAGCGGAGCGGGTGATATGACTCCTGCAAACTACAGCTCTTCGAGCGTCGGGGTGAAGCTCGAGGAGGTTTATTGCGGGTGGCGGAAGCGTTTATAATACAAGTGACCAATATCCAGGATCGCACAGGGCTGACTGGGATTCCTCTAGGCATCGGACTCACTATCGAATTCTTCATCCAAGAGATCGCCTTCGTCAACATCTGGCCAAATCAACAAGCCAGGTGAGTACTATGAAAGTACTCGCAAGACAGTTCGGACATAAGATATAACAAATGTAAACATGAAGCATAAGAACAGAATAACAAGTGCGTTCAGGCATAGAGACAATATTGCATGGGGAAATAACAGAGAAGTCGGGCGGTAGTCCTCCCGATATCCCAAAATAAATACTGGGTGCCAAACGAGGGTCTGAATGACTCCTCGAGAGGAAACTGCAAGAATAGTAATACCGGTGCCAAACGAGGGTCTGAATGACTCCTCGAGAGGAAACTGCAAGAATAATAATGCCGGTGCCAAATGAGGGTCTGAATGACTCCTCGAGAGGAAACTGCAAGAATAATAATGTCGCAGTCGGGCGTCGGGGCGACACCACATAAAGGGCTTATAAAAGGAAATAAAAGATAGTGCATGCCACAGTCGGACGTCTGAGCGACATCACATAAAGGGCTTATATCAAAAGTAAATAATCAATATGCCACAGTCGGACGTCTGAGCGACATCACATAAAGGGCTTCATAACCTAACATCTTATTAGCTCAAGAATTTAAATCATATCCAGAGAATAATCAGGCATGAGATAAATAACAGGGTTAGTCCATCCACAGGAGTAACGTTCAGCTAAGTCTACTACTCATGCTCACTAACCGGAAAGAAGAACAAACCACGAGGACTTGACATAGATATGGATACACTGATCACGATACTTGACCATGGATACGATGACTCGGAAGGATTTGACTCTGCAGAGTTTGTACTTTAACCACAGCCAACGGATTTCAGTAGTCACGGGGACTAGTTCCGTTTACGGTGTTTTGGAAGAAACACATCTAACCAGTACACACCCATTCAACAATCCGAAGCCAGGAATCACCCTCGGCAACGTTCAAGAAAAACCTTGAGACGGGGAGGCTACAACCTCGCGTAGCATGGGATCAAATTTCTATACGCGCGCTCTAAGGGGTGCCCCCCTCTCGGTCCCAACCGGAAACACCCATGCCCCCTGACCGGATGACTGGCTTTAATCCAGGGCCATGGAACCATCATCCCGGCCCCTCTGTTTGGTGTGTACACGGAAAGAGGTTACCAACTTACTAAACCGCATTCTGGCAGAAAACAAGTGGTAGCACGGAAGGGGGAAGAACGATAACGTGACTCCGTCCACGTTAACGTCGGAAATCGTCGGATGACACAAGGCTGGCATGCTACAACAGTACCACCTTGCTGCCCTCCATGTCACCACATGATTAGGCCATCTCTCATCAGAGATCATCGCAACTTTGGAACACGCGGGTAGTTGCCTCACAAGCAACGAGGTACTCACCGATACTCATATGCCACGCACAACCTCTCACGCAAACATGCAAAACACCTATCATATCAAAGGTTCAAACATGCTTGCCTGGTTCGGAGAAGTCGGAGTCTAGCTCGGCGAAGTTCGCGGCTCCGTCACCTCTTCCGGAACCTACGGTATAGCGAAGAAGCATACTAACGTAAAAACCAACGCGTGCATAAAAGTTGTTCCAAAAATTTTCCAAATAAATCCCATAAAAACTAGACAAAATTATAAGATTGTCAGAAAAAGAATCACTCAAAAATCACTTTTTATTAAAAAGTTATAAGGGTTTCTGTCCAGGGACTCATCTGTAATGAAACAGAAAAGTTCCAGGGGTTTAACTGAGAAACAGAAAACGGTTCGAATAGAAACGCGCAAGCTCAAAGGGAAAACGCATTTCCCGAAGGCGCCAACAGAAAACGTTTCGAGGGAGAAGAGAATAGAGGCTGACAGGGGGGTCCACATGTCAGGTTTAAAAAGTTCGCCGACGCCCGAAGACTGCGGTGGTCGCCGGCGTCGAACCACGGCGAGACAGGGAGATCGGAGTGTACCAAGAGCTTCAGCGTGTCCTTCCGCGTCGGTGGGTGGTGGAATCGACCGACGGAGAGCACCATGTCGACGGCGACACTTTCTCCGGCGGACGGCGGCTCGGGTGATGGTGGAGAACTCCGGTGGGTGCTGCAAACTCCGAATTGAAGCGCGGGTCAGGAGAGTGGATGCATAGGGAAGCTACTGGCAAGAGTTGAAGGGTGGAGGTGCACGCACGGGAGCGAATCGAGCTGGATCCCGTTGCGGGTCACGGCAGCCGGAGTCGGGGAAGAAAGCTCCCTCGGGGCTCTTCCAGTGGCTTGGTGTGGTCTAGGTGGAGTGCAGAGGTGGTGTGGGTTCGAGTTGAAGCTCGGGGCCTCTATTTATAGGCGGATCGAGGGGGCGGCCGTGAACGGGATCGCTCCGGCGAGCAATTACGGCGAGGCAGTGTCTTGGCAGGGAGCTTAAGTGGCCAGGCAGCATCAGTGAGATGTATTGGTGTCGTTCCCCCGCTAATCCTGGTTGGTCTTGGCGTAATGGCGCCGGTCCACGGTGGGGCGGCCGCACGGGCACGACGGCGGCAGAGAGCGCGCTCCGTGCCCAGCGGTTCACGACGAGGGTGGCAGCGCGCACTGGGGAGTGGAAGGCCACGCGGCGATCTCCGGTGGCTTGGGCGGCGCTGTCAGCGCTGCGCCTCTCTCTGGCGGTCGCAAAGCCGCCGCTGGCGTCGGTCACGGGGCGGCGCACCTCCTCCAGCTCGTCGCCGACGTCCGCAAGCATCCAGGCGCTCGTGCGGTGCAGAGGACAAGGGGGAGGGGTCGGGGAACACGGCGACGCTGAGGCACTGGCGAGATCGACTACGGACACTGAAGAAACGACACCAACACTGAACTGTTCTCTGAATTTGACTGAACCTGATTTTGACAATGCTCTGCAGGTGTTCGACAGAATGATTTGGCAAGGAGAAATTTTTTCCTGGAGCTAGGGCTTGGTGAGGTGACCACTCAATGCACCCAGAGGCTGCCTGATTTTTCTCAGAAATTTTGGAGAGGGATTTGAATGAATTTCATCAAATTTGTCAAAACTGGTCCAAACTTGCAGCAAGTATAGTTTGAAAAATTTGAACTAAAGACCAGTGGATCTTCATGGATCTTGGTTGAGGGTTCAAAGGACTAGGAAGGGAAATTGGTTTGGGGGCAAAAATCAAAACAGAAATGGTAGCTCCTTTGTAAATCTCCAAGGGCTAGAATAGAAGGCAGAAATTGTTTTGATAAGATTTAAATGGAAAAATAATCATATGGGGAGGTTCAACTTGCTGGATTTGATGCAAATCAAGATCCAAAGGTGAGGGAAGGTTTAGGAGAGTGGATTTGCACTAAGGCCATGGCAAGAGAGATTTGTTGAAAGTGGTAAAGGATTATTCCAAAAGCTATAGAGTATTTTCAAAGGAATTTTCAAAAGACATTTTCCCAAGTGAAAAGCATTTTGGCTTGAGTCCAAAATAAAAAGCAAGAACCTCCAAGACCAAAAACAAGTCTTGGGTGAATCCAAATAAAACTCTTGCCATAAAAAAAATATTTTGAAGAATTTTTTTTAAATCACCTCCCTCAAGTCAAGTAAATTTTTTGAAAAATCCAAATGAAATTTTGGGTGTCACAACACCTACCCCCTTAGGAAAAATCTCGTCCTCGAGATTTCAGCTGATCCTCGAATAGATATGGATATTCTGCCTAAAGAAAATCTTCCATTTCCCATGTAGCTTCATCCTCAGTGTGGTTGCTCCACTGAACTCTGAAAAATTTGGTCGTTTTCTGACGGGTCCTCCGTTCAGACACTCCCAGTATCTTTACTGCCCGCTCTCTGTAGGTGAGATCTGGTTGTACATCAATTCCCTCATGAGATACATGCTTCTCCGGGTTGCTCACACATTTTCTCAATTGTGAGACGTGGAATACGTCATGGACGTCTGACAGCTCCTTGGGTAAGTCTAGTTTGTAGGCCACTGTGCCTCTTCGTGCCTCTATACAAAATGGTCCGATAAATATCGGGGCTAGCTTCCCCTTAATTTTGAACCATTGCAGGCCCCTCATAGGAGACACTCGTAGGTATACGGAATCACCGGGTTCAAAGCTGACCTCACGATGTTTTTGATCGTAGTAGCTCTTTTGTCGGCTCTATGCTGTCTTGAGTCTGTCCCTGATCTGCTTAACTTTCTCCTCGGCTTCTTTAAGCATGTCTGGGCCGAAGATACGACTGTCACCTGTTTCTGACCAATTTAGTGGGGTACGACACCTCCGTCCGTACAATGCTTCAAAGGGTGCCATTTGCAAGCTGGCTTGGTAACTGTTGTTGTAAGCAAATTCGGCATACGGCAAACTCTCTTCCCAACTGGATCCATAGGTGAGCACACAGGCTCTCAGCATATCCTCTAGGATTTGGTTTACACGTTCCGTTTGTCCATCAGTCTGAGGGTGGTATGCTGTACTGAAAGCTAGTTGCGTGCCCAGAGCTTGTTGTAGGTGATCCCAAAATTTGGAGACAAATTGGGTGCCTCGGTCGGATATTATAGTCTTTGGGACTCCATGCAAACAAACTATACGAGAGAGATAAAGCTTGGCCAGCCTTTGTGTGGAGTAGGTAGTCTTCACGGGAATGAAATGAGCAACCTTGGTTAGTCGGTCTGTGATGACCCATATGGCGTCATTTCCGCGTTGTGATCGGGGTAGTCCGACGATGAAGTCCATTCCTATTTCATCCCATTTCCACTCCGGTATCCTGTTTGGCTGGAGTAGCCCTGCTGGCTTTTGATGCTCGGCCTTGATGCGCTGACATGAATCGCAACAAGCAATAAATGCGGCTATATCCCTTTTCATACCGTGCCACCAAAATCTTTCCTGAATGTCTTTGTACATTTTGGTTCCTCCAGGGTGGATCGAGTATGGAGCGGTGTGGCTTTCGGTTAGGATTTGTTGCTTGAGTTCCTCAATGTTAGGTACGCAAAGTCTGTCTCCGTACCATAATATTCCTTCACTGTCTGTGACGAACTCTGAAGCCTTACCAAGGTTCATTTTCTTCTTTATACCTTCGATGCTGGGATGCCCCTGTTGAGCCTTCTTAATTTGTCCCACTAGGGTGGGTTGTATCTCCAGATTTGATACAGTGCCCTCAGAGACTATCACCATGTTGAGCCTAGCGAACTCTTGCTGAAACTCAGGCCTCAAGTTTTGCGGACCGTCGTTGTCCGGGCTGGGGTTTCGACTAAGGGCATCAGCCACTACATTTGCTTTCCCTGGATGGTAGTGAATGCCGACATCATAGTCCTTGACCAATTCCAACCAGCGTCGTTGGCGTAAATTTAGCTCTGGCTGTGTGAAAATATATTTGAGGCTCTTATGGTCCGTATATATTTCACAGCGATTTCCCAACAGAAAGTGCCTCCACTCCTTGAGTGCATGTATGACTGCGGCTAGCTCCAAGTCATGTGTTGGGTAATTTTCTTCATGTTTTCGCAGCTGCCTGGAGGCATACGCGACAACTTTGCCATCCTGCATTAGTACACATCCGAGGCCTTTTCGGGACGCGTCACAATATACTTCAAAACTCTTGTGTATGTCTGGCACGGTTAATACCGGTGCGGTTGTTAGCTTCTTCTTAAGTTCTTGGAAGCTTCTCTCGCATGCTTCCGTCCACACAAATTTCTTGTCTTTCTTGAGCAACTGTGTTATTGGTTTTGCCACAGTGGAGAATCCTTCAATAAATCTTCTGTAATATCCGGCCATTCCCAGGAAACTCCGCACATCTGTAACGTTGGCGGGTGGCTTCCAGTCAAGTATGGCTTTGACTTTTTCTGGGTCTACGGCCACGCCTTCTTGGTTCAATATATGGCCTAGGAAACCAACCTGCCTTAGCCAAAACTCACACTTGCTAAATTTGGCGTACAACTGATGTTTCCTTAATTCTCCCAAAACAATTCTGAGATGCTCAGCATGCTCTTCTGGTGTCCTTGAGTATACCAGAATATCGTCGATGAACACCACAACAAATTTGTCCATGAATTTCATGAACACTTTGTTCATGAGGTGGACGAAATATGCGGGGGCGTTTGTTAGACCAAAAGGCATCACTGTGAATTCATATAATCCGTATCTGGAGGTGAATGCTGTTTTAGGGATATCCTCTGTCCGTACTTTCAGTTGATGATATCCCGATCTCAAATCAATTTTTGAGAACACCTTGGCTTGTGCGAGCTGGTCAAACAAATCATTTATCCGTGGCATCGGATATTTGTTTTTGATGGTGACCATATTGAGGGCTCGATAGTCTATACACAGTCTCAGTGTCCCATCCTTTTTCTTGGCGAATAAAACTGGCGAACCCCATGGTGAGGAGCTGGCTCGAATAAATCCTTTGTCCAATAATTCCTTTATCTGCTTCTTCAACTCCACCAATTCTGAGGGTGCCATTCTATAAGGTTTCTTATAGATGGGAGCGGTGCCAGGTGCTAGTTCGATGCTGAACTCTATCTCTCGGTCTGGTGGCATGCCTGGTAGTTCTTCAGGAAATACATCAGGGAACTCGCATACCACTGGAACTTTACTCAGTTCTGAAATGTCCACTTTGTTCAGCTTTGGTTGCCGTGACCGTGGTCTTTCCTGAGCTGTAACCTTTATTGTCTTGCCGTGATGGTGGGTGAGAATCACGGTCCGATTGAAACAGTCAATGAATCCTTTGTTGGTGGTCAACCAGTCCATCCCTAAAATGACATCCAGTCCTTTATTTTCCAACACGATGAGATTTGCTTGGAACTGTAGTCCTTCGAACTCAATGATTACTCCTTGGCAGTAACTCTGAGCGATTTGCTTATTTCCGGGGGACTTGATGATCATAGATTTTTCCAAGGGAAGTATCGGAAAACCATGTTGCAAAACAAAACTCTTCGAAACGAACGAATGGGAAGCTCCAGAATCAAACAAAACCGTGGCAGGTACTGTGTTGACAGGGAACGTACCGAGCACGATGTCTGGGGCATTCTGCGCTTCTTCCCTGGTCACATGGTTCAGGTGACCCTTCTTGTGGTTGTTGTTGGGATTGAAATTGTTGCGCTTGGGGGCTGGATTGTTTCCACCATTGTTCGGCTTGGGGGCCGAGTTCCTCGGTTTTGGGCACTGTTTAGCATAGTGCCCTTCTTCTCCACAAGCATAGCATGTGACCCCTGGATGGTACGTGAACTCCTTGTCCCTGGCATGAAACTGCCTGACGGGCCTTAGATCAGTAGTCGTGGATTTCCTTGCTCCTGTCCTTGGGACCTCAGTCTTGCTTCGGTTGTTGCGAGCGAGAATCGTCTTGTCCCTCTTTCGCTTACGGAGATCTTCCAGACTACGGCGCTCATTCTCCAAGGTAATGGCCTTGTCAACCAGAGTTTTAAAATCCGGGAAAGTGTGTACAATCAGTTGGCATTTTAGTGCCGGTGCCAGGCCGTCCAGGAATTTTTCCATCTTCTTGTTCTCAGTCATATGCTCGTCGTAGGCATAACGGGATAGCTGGGTAAACTGACCATTGTATTCTGTCACTGACATGCCTCTCTGCTTCAGGTCATCAAATTCTCTCTTCTTGATTTTTATGATGCTCCTGGGGATGTGTGCCCCACGGAAGCCTTCCTTGAACTCCTCCCAGGTGATGTTGTGTTCACTGGGGTGCATGTGTAGGAAGTTTTCCCACCATGCTGCAGCTGCTCCAGTAAGGTAGTGTGGTGCATAAAGCACCTTCTCATGATCTGAACACTGAGCAATAATCAGCTTCCTTTCGATGTCGCGAAGCCAATCGTCGGCTTCTAGCGGCCTATCGGTGTGAGCAAACGTTGAAGGGCGAGTTTTCTGTAACTCAGATAACTTGGAATGAGGCTGATAGGGTTCACGGTGGTTTCCCATATTGATGACGTGATTCATCATCTCTTGGTGCTGTTGCTGGCTTTGTTCGAAGAGACGGCATACTTGAGACAGGGCTGCTTCGCTGTCTTGTTGACCGGACTGTCCCTGAGTGAAATTGTTGCTAGTCTGTGTCCCATAAACTTCTTCTGGCTGATTGGGCATGGAGCGAGTCCACGGGCGAGACATTTTTCCAGTCTGGGGTATTATTTTGCAAAACCCATGAGAAGAACTGCGTGGCACAAGGAAAATCTTGCAAAGGCAACAATTTAAAAGACCTCAAGGTTTTCAAGAAAACATAAACGATTTTGCACGGAGAAGAACTGCTTAGCATATATCTTACACGCGAAAAGCAAACACACGATACAGCACTCAGGATGTGTGTACACAATCCTGACCTGTTATTTGGACTAGCATACTCCTCCGGAAAGCAGCGAACACACTAATACAAACTAGCGTACAGATAAAACACATCATACAAGCAGACAAAACGCGCGGCTACTCGGCGCTCTCAGTCGGAGATGGTGACGATGTCCTTCCCCTTGCCGAGGGCAAGACTCAGCGGTGCAGGAGATTCAACCTCCACCTCCTCTCTAGCAGGTTCCTGGCGCGTAACACTGCGCTGCGGTGATGGTGCGGGGGCGACAGGCGGCAGAGCGGGTGCGGCAGGCGGTGCAGCTCTGACTGGAGTAGGAGCGATGACTCTGTCGAACTCCTCAGTTGTAGGCAGACGGCGAGCAGTGGCCAAAACGGCCGGTGCATAAGAGGCTGAAGACGAGACGAATGTCAGAGGCGGTGCTGTGAGGAGAAGCTCCTTCCTGCTGGCAGGACCGCCCCGGACTAAGTCCATGCGGGCAGCCACAAGATCGTCCACGAGGTTGTCGAAAGACTCCTCCAGAGCCTTGAGATACTCCACAACCATCTCGATGGCTTCATCTCGTTCTCCCCGATGGCAGGCGAATGCATAGTGACAAGTATATGGCACATGGCATGGGAGGTAGCGGTAGCGGCGAGTCTTCATCATAGGAAGAATATCCCGAAGGCGAGCTATCGCCTCACGGGCAGCCATCTGCATGGCATGCCTCTCCGTAGGCATGGCCCTTCCCACAAAACGGAAGTGGCGAGACGCAGAACGTCCTCCCTTGAATTGCACCACGGCTTGGTGCATAGACACGTCGTCGCTGAGCTTGTGCTGGTAAAGCGTGAACTCCGGGCGAGTCGCTGGCCCGATCGCGAGCTTGGTGATGGAGACGAGGAGTTTGACAAACCCCTCGGGCACGTTCGTGAACACTCGAGTCTCGCAGTTGCTGCCAGCCATCTACAAAAGTAGGCAAAAATTCTGAGTAGTCATGTCATAAATTTATGATGACCAACAGAAAATAGCTACAATTGCAAAATGCTGAAAAAGCACAAAAGACGCTAATAACCGATTAGCGATCGCACCTAGTGGCTTCCTACAGTCAGCCTGGCTCTGATACCAAGCTTGTCACGACCGGTTTTTCAATAAAATATTTATTGAGAGACCAATCCCTTTTACGGACCAGTAGAGAAGAATTCCTTCACACTGGTAGACATTATCTTGGTCACAGAAGAAAAATACCAGGAGTACTGAATATAATACAAGGTTGAGCGGGGACTGCTCAACAATTTATTACATGCACGCCGAATAGACATAACGGCGGATAGGGTGGCATAACTACTAACTCACGATAACAACGGTGGTGGAAATATCACAGCGGAGCGGGTGATATGACTCCTGCAAACTACAGCTCTTCGAGCGTCGGGGTGAAGCTCGAGGAGGTTTATTGCGGGTGGCGGAAGCGTTTATAATACAAGTGACCAATATCCAGGATCGCACAGGACTGACTGGGATTCCTCTAGGCGTCGGACTCACTATCGAATTCTTCATCCAAGAGATCGCCTTCGTCAACATCTGGCCAAATCAACAAGCCAGGTGAGTACTATGAAAGTACTCGCAAGACAGTTCGGACATAAGATATAACAAATGTAAACATGAAGCATAAGAACAGAATAACAAGTGCGTTCAGGCATAGAGACAATATTGCATGGGGAAATAACAGAGAAGTCGGGCGGTAGTCCTCCCGAATCCCAAAATAAATACTGGGTGCCAAACGAGGGTCTGAATGACTCCTCGAGAGGAAACTGCAAGAATAGTAATACCGGTGCCAAACGAGGGTCTGAATGACTCCTCGAGAGGAAACTGCAAGAATAGTAATACCGGTGCCAAACGAGGGTCTGAATGACTCCTCGAGAGGAAACTGCAAGAATAATAATGCCGCAGTCGGGCGTCAGGGCGACACCACATAAAGGGCTTATAAAAGGAAATAAAAGATAGTGCATGCCACAGTCGGACGTCTGAGCGACATCACATAAAGGGCTTATATCAAAAGTAAATAATCAATATGCCACAGTCGGACGTCTGAGCGACATCACATAAAGGGCTTCATAACTTAACATCTTATTAGCTCAAGAATTTAAATCATATCCAGAGAATAATCAGGCATGAGATAAATAACAGGGTTAGTCCATCCACAGGAGTAACGTTCAGCTAAGTCTACTACTCATGCTCACTAACCGGAAAGAAGAACAAACCACGAGGACTTGACATAGATATGGATACACTGATCACGATACTTGACCATGGATACGATGACTCGGAAGGATTTGACTCTGCAGAGTTTGTACTTTAACCACAGCCAACGGATTTCAGTAGTCACGGGGACTAGTTCCGTTTACGGTGTTTTGGAAGAAACACATCTAACCAGTACACACCCATTCAACAATCCGAAGCCAGGAATCACCCTCGGCAACGTTCAAGAAAAACCTTGAGACGGGGAGGCTACAACCTCGCGTAGCATGGGATCAAATTTCTATACGCGCGCTCTAAGGGGTGCCCCCCTCTCGGTCCCAACCGGAAACACCCATGCCCCCTGACCGGATGACTGGCTTTAATCCAGGGCCATGGAACCATCATCCCGGCCCCTCTGTTTGGTGTGTACACGGAAAGAGGTTACCAACTTACTAAACCGCATTCTGGCAGAAAACAAGTGGTAGCACGGAAGGGGGAAGAACGATAACGTGACTCCGTCCACGTTAACGTCGGAAATTGTCGGATGACACAAGGCTGGCATGCTACAACAGTACCACCTTGCTGCCCTCCATGTCACCACATGATTAGGCCATCTCTCATCAGAGATCATCGCAACTTTGGAACACGCGGGTAGTTGCCTCACAAGCAACGAGGTACTCACCGATACTCATATGCCACGCACAACCTCTCACGCAAACATGCAAAACACCTATCATATCAAAGGTTCAAACATGCTTGCCTGGTTCGGAGAAGTCGGAGTCTAGCTCGGCGAAGTTCGCGGCTCCGTCACCTCTTCCGGAACCTACGGTATAGCGAAGAAGCATACTAACGTGAAAACCAACGCGTGCATAAAAGTTGTTCCAAAATTTTCCAAATAAATCCCATAAAAAACTAGACAAAATTATAAGATTGTCAGAAAAAGAATCACTCAAAAATCACTTTTTATTAAAAAGTTATAAGGGTTTCTGTCCAGGGACTCATCTGTAATGAAACAGAAAAGTTCCAGGGGTTTAACTGAGAAAACAGAAAACGGTTCGAATAGAAACGCGCAAGCTCAAAGGGAAAACGCATTTGCCCGAAGGCGCCAACAGAAAACGTTTCGAGGGAGAAGAGAATAGAGGCTGACAGGGGGGTCCACATGTCAGGTTTAAAAAGTTCGCCGGCGCCCGAAGACTGCGGTGGTCGCCGGCGTCGAACCACGGCGAGACAGGGAGATCGGAGTGTACCAAGAGCTTCAGCGTGTCCTTCCGCGTCGGTGGGTGGTGGACTCGACCGACGGAGAGCACCACGTCGACGGCGACACTTTCTCCGGCGGACGGCGGCTCGGGTGATGGTGGAGAACTCCGGTGGGTGCTGCAAACTCCGAATTGAAGCGCGGGTCAGGAGAGTGGATGCATAGGGAAGCTACTGGCAAGAGTTGAAGGGTGGAGGTGCACGCACGGGAGCGAATCGAGCTGGATCCCGTGGCGGGTCGCGGCGGCCGGAGTCGGGGAAGAAAGCTCCCTCGGGGCTCTTCCAGTGGCTTGGTGTGGTCTAGGTGGAGTGCAGAGGTGGTGTGGGTTCGAGTTGAAGCTCGGGGCCTCTATTAATAGGCGGATCGAGGGGGCGGCCGTGAACGGGATCGCTCCGGCGAGCAATTACGGCAAGGCAGTGTCTTGGCAGGGAGCTTAAGTGGCCAGGCAGCATCAGTGAGATGTACTGGTGTCGTTCCCCCGCTAATCCCGGTTGGTCTTGGCGTAATGGCGCCGGTCCACGGTGGGGCGGCCGCACGGGCACGACGGCGGCAGAGAGCGCGCTCCGCGCCCAGCGGTTCACGACGAGGGTGGCAGCGCGCACTGGGGAGTGGAAGGCCACGCGGCGATCTCTGGTGGCTTGGGCGGCGCTGGGTGGCGCTGTCTGCGCTGCGCCTCTCTCTGGCGGTCGTAAAGCCGCCGCTGGCGTCGGTCACGGGGCGGCGCACCTCCTCCAGCTTGTCGCCGACGTCCGCAAGCATCCAGGCGCTCGTGCGGTGCAGAGGACAAGGGGGAGGGGACGGGGAACACGACGACGCCGAGGCACTGGCGAGATCGACTACGGACACTGAAGAAACGACAGCAACACTGAACTGTTCTATGAATTTGACTGAACCTGATTTTGACAATGCTCTGCAGGTGTTCGACAGAATGATTTGGCAAGGAGAAAAAATTTCCTGGAGCTGGGGCTTGGTGAGGTGACCACTCAATGCACCCAGAGGCTGCCTGATTTTTCTCAGAAATTTTGGAGAGGGATTTGAATGAATTTCATCAAATTTGTCAAAACTGGTCCAAACTTGCAGCAAGTATAGTTTGAAAAATTTGAACTGAAGACCAGTGGATCTTCATGGATCTTGGTTGAGGGTTCAAAGGACTAGGAAGGGAAATTGGTTTGGGGGCAAAAATCAAAACAGAAATGGTAGCTCCTTTGTAAATCTCCAAGGGCTAGAATAGAAGGCAGAAGTTGTTTTGATAAGATTTAAATGGAAAAATAATCATATGGGGAGGTTCAACTTGCTGGATTTGATGCAAATCAAGATCCAAAGGTGAGGGAAGGTTTAGGAGAGTGGATTTGCACTAAGGCCATGGCAAGAGAGATTTGTTGAAAGTGGTAAAGGATTATTCCAAAAGCTATAGAGTATTTTCAAAGGAATTTTCAAAAGACATTTTTCCCAAGTGAAAAGCATTTTGGCTTGAGTCCAAAATAAAAAGCAAGAACCTCCAAGACCAAAAACAAGTCTTGGGTGAATCCAAATAAAACTGTTGCCATAAAAAATATTTTGAAGAAAAAAAATTTAAATCACCTCCCTCAAGTCAAGTAAATTTTTTGAAAAATCCAAATGAAATTTTGGGTGTCACAGCTTGGTGGTGACTGGTGGTCGGACTGGGCGGAGGCATGGGGATGGACGGCGCATTATGTCTAGGTTTGTATCTCTCTCACACACACCCACGTAGGTGGGGGGACGTGCACGAAGAGAAGAGGTGCACGCACGGCGCACGTACTCCCGTCTCTTTCCCAACCACACCCGCGCGGGTACACGGTGGAGCTCATTTCTGTACGAAAAAGGCAGCCCACGTGGTAATTTCGCACGTGTACTGGTTGTCCACTTGGTGGAGGGAGGATCGTCTACCACAGGTGAACAAACAAATTGCGACTTGACGCGTTATGTTAAATTAAAAAAAGAGGCAAACCATGTGGGGCCTACCTTAGAGGCAAGGCTCTATACACTGGAGTACTTTTGATGTGTCCCGTCAACTCGCAGACGAGGAGAAGCTTGCTTAGTACGCCGTCTCCCCCGCCCACGGGCGCGGTGGCTCGCAGGATGAGGTGAAGCTTGCTTACAAGTAGTAGTAGTAGTAGTAGTACTACTACTGTACGCCTTTACGCCCGCTCCCTCGCCCACGCGCGCGGTGGCTCGCAGCACGAGGAGAAAATTTTACTACTCCCTCCGTTTACTCCTCGTCCCTACTACGTACTTTGGTTAGTACTCCCTCCATTTACTTATACAAGGCCACTATAAAAAATACATTTTGCATCTATACAAGGCCACAAATAGTAATCGAGACAAAAGTTACTACTCCCTCCTTTCCAGTTTATGGCTCAATTTCAAAATCTCTCCAACCAAGGTAGACGGTGAGTGGTCGAATTAATTTCGTAGTTTGCACAAGTAATTAGTACGCTCGTTTTTCTCAAGAAGTTATGTTTACCGAGGCATTAATTAGAACGAATGCATGAATGACCACTAAATTTCCATGAACTTGTACATGCATTGGTTAGTTTCCTCTTGACACTGCTTGCGTCGGGTGATCTAACGCACCTCGAAATCCAACATGTAATGGTACTACTACTAGTATAGTAGAATTGAGACTTATCAAACGGAAAAACGAATGTTTTTAGATGAGCCCTATAAACCCTAGTGGGTACGTACTCCGTAAAAACAGATTTTTTCCAAAACTAAGTCGCTCCCTTTCATGAATTCTGTAGTATACTCCTCCGTCGACGCTCCCTTTCATGAATTCTGTACTTCCTGTCGCCGACATGTGGGACATATAGCAACCGGGTCGACGTGTCAAGCACCAAATAACAATGCAGAACAGCAGGGGGACGCACCCCACTCGTACCGGCCCAGTAGTAGTAATGAGCAATGAGACGTCAAATCACAATGCCGCACCTTCCCAGACGGACGAAGCAACCATTATTTCACACTTCGGTTCGCCATCATCTCAAACCATGTAGTATTGCTTCTGCCTCAAGAGGGACACGCGCATCACTTTGGTACATCATGACACGTGGGACCGCATGACAGGCGATGCTCCCCCGCCGATCGCTCGGTAAAATCACCTCATTTTTACTATACTTCCTCCGTATCGGTTTACTACATGGCATGCACGTCGTTCTAGGTTGAGAATTTAACTGGCTATATATGTGATGAACAGTACTCTAGCCTTTTAAAAAATGTATACTTTTGTACAGTAGTACTATCGATGGATTGCGCCATGGAGCAAAAATTGAAATTAAAAAAAAGGTGGTACATATAGAGAGCGCTCGTCGCCAAATTATGCATATAGTACTATTAAAAAAGCTAGTACGTGCTTAATTGGGGTGCTAAATTCTATTAAAGAAATACTAGTAGTATGTACATACTGAAGAGTTAAAGTAACGAGAAGAAACATAACATAGTTCTGCTGGGGGCTCAGCACAACACACCCCTCAAATTAAACTAAGCACACCTGAAATTAAACTATGCAACTAATCCGGTAGACACTGCATTAGAAGTTTAGAACCACCATGAGCAACGACACTGCCACCTTACTCGGAGTCCTCGTCCACGTCCTCGACTTCGTCCTTGTCCCTCTTCCTCTTGGCCGATACTTCTTTGCTTGAACCGCACACTTGGTTGTTGCTCTTCATCCAACCCTTCTAGATATTGAAACAAAGGTAGCCATCCATTGCAGCGTAGTGGATGTGGTCTATATCTAGTACATTCCGCTGCCATGCATGACGATGAAACGTGTAATGAGGTTTCTCCAGTTTACGGTACGAAGGATGAACCATGGCTCCTGCCAGGGTCAGCATTAAAGGCTAACGAGAGGGCACCAGCCGATTCTTCTGGAGGTCGAAGGGGTTGCCTACAACAAGGCCTATCTGACCGAGGACTTCTCTGTCGTTCTTAAAGTCTACAGTAACGAATTTCACTGTTTTGTCCTTGAGGAAGTTCTTAAAATCCTGGCACTCAATGTCGGCATGGCATATGTGGTAGACCAAGCAAACGTTATGTACGCAAACCTGGATCACGGCGGGCTTCTTCCTCTCTTCGTCCTTTAGATCCTTCTGTCGTCCCAGGACTGTGGTGTACTCAACATCTAGCCCAGCGACCCACTCATCATCTGAGTTTTCGAACATGCGTCTGAAGCGAGAAAGGCATCCTTTCACCGTCGCGGAAGAACGGGTGTAGATGACGTCGAACTCATCGCCGGTGATGGTTCTAACCTTGTACTCACCGCCGATCATGGAGATTTGGGATGCCATGGATTTGGGAGGAGGGTTAGGATTAGTGGAACTGCCGTAATGTGAATGGACGGGACGACTAGGAGCGAACCGCCGTAGTATTGAAGGACGTGCGGGGACGAGTAGGAGCGAACTGCCAGCGTGCGAACGGCAGGGTAGTGGCTTTCCATTCTCCCATGATACGGGCTTCCGAGAGCCCTTGGATCTGAGATCGAACGGTTGCATGGCGTGATTCTAGACCTATGGGTGAATATCCTATCCTGGAGGGTTATTCTGCAAATTTTCAGCAACTTAGCATGCGACCGTTTGATCTCAGATCCAAGGGCTGCCAGCAGCCCGTATCATGGTCGCGCCTACCACGACCGTCGCGTCGCTCGCGCGGTCGCGCCCTTGGAGATTTAACACGGTGCGTTAGGCTATCTGATGTTGGCATGTCATACATAGTCATCACTTAGTCACTCATACTACAACAAGGTTGGCTATAAGTGTATTTTTTTACTCCTCTCTATCTCTTTCTTCGTACTCCCTCCGTCCCATAATATAAGAACGTTTTTGACACTAGTGTAGTGCCAAAAACGTTCTTATATTATGGGACACAGGGAGTACTAGTATTTATTGCATTTGCCAAGGAGTGACCTCTTCCAATGAAATGGTGTTGCTAAGTTTGCTTCATTTAATTAGCTATAGACTCAAAATTGTCTTTTCACCTAGGTACACGCGCTTAGCACCGTTTCTTCCTTGGGTCACCAAACTAGTCTCTCTCTTCTTGATTAACTTGCCACATCAGACTTTATGCCTATGTGGCAAGCTTAAGCACCTGTAGGAGCAAGTAAAAGTAAGTACAATAGTGCGCTTTACATGGCATTTTTGCATATGTGGAGGAAAGAGAGGCAAGGAAAAAGTGGAGAAGTGGGCTCTCATGCAAGAGCCAGCCTCTACTACATGGTGGAGCATTGGGAGAGGCACCTGTATGGAGGTGGTCAGGAATCGGGAGACTCACGCCGGTCGTAGCGCCGCAGTTAAAATGATAATGGCAAGTCAAATCACGGGGCCCCACCTGTCCAGCAGTAACTCGCTGTCAAATCACACAGCCCTACGTTTGCAGCAGCCTACTCCCTCGTCTTCTCGCGTCTCTGTCGAACCGACTAGGCGGAACTGCCCCGCCTACCGCGCAGGAAAAGCCCCGCCCTCGACTTTTAAATACAACTACATCCGCTTAAGAATCCAATGATATACTTTTTGTGACATAGTAACTCATATTTAGTTAGTCAAATGGATGACCTAGAACTACGTGCAGGCCCTATAAACCGAGACGCCTAAAAATAAAAAAAACCGAGACGGAGAGGGTAGTTCAGCACGTATCTTTTTAGATCAATATAGTCGGGATTCACCAAGGAGCAAAACCAAGTGGTAGGCTGCTCCTGTCGTGTTGGCGTAGCAACTCAAGCAGGGTCAGTCCGCACACGAAATGGCGACACACTTAACAGGACCCCTTTGGCCGACATGTGGCTCATCCACCGTCTTGTTCCACGTGCGATGCACCAAATTACAGTTCGGAGCAGCGGTTGGAATTGGAGGCACCCCGGTCGTAGCGCCGCAGTAGTAGAAAATGAGCGATGAGGGGTCAAATCACAAAGCCCCACCTTTCCCGCATTAAGCTGGACGGACGAAGCAACCATCATTTCACTCTAGGGCGCAAGAGCATAAAGAAAAGAGAAAACAATGATGCGTGCGGCAGCTACCTAGGGCACCCTAGGGTAGGGGTCTCCACTACAGATCCTTTTTTTTAAAGCGCCTCCACTACAAATCGGCTTCTCCCTCGTCCTCTTGAAGAAAACCGATGATGAGTGCGGCGGTAGGGTTTGTAGGAGTACTACGGCGTGCGGGGCCACGTCGTAGTAAACGGGTTCGAGTCGACGCCTTAAATATGTGTGGGCCGCTTGGTTTTACGGGAACGAGGCAGCATTTTGGGTTCGGGGACCAGTGGAGATATAGTACGTACAAAAAATTGTGGACGTAGGTTCGACCGAAAGGCAATGATGCATGGGCCCTGCATTTTGATATACCCGGGGCCGCGTGAAATTTGCTACTCTACTCAAAACTAGTAAGGTACACATGTATTGAACGCATGAGATTTCGAAACCAAATTATGAATAAATACACACTATAGCATGTAAAGCTTTGAGTCATATATGCATGATGTAGATGTTCGTTTAGTTCTTATAGTTCATCTCATTCAAAATCAATTAGTTTTATAAAAATGTTAAGATTCATGGGGTTGTGCATTGTAAATCATAAAGTAAAAAACAAATAATGGCAATTCATTTAGAAAAAATAATCAATTATGATACAGAAGATTCTAGAACAAAGGAGAAGTGCTTGTGTTTTGAGGTTTGTGCATTATGCTTAAGTTCAACCATGGAGTCTTCTAAATTGTACATGTGGCAGATCTGGTGGAATGTTGATGATATCCAACGGCCAGTAGTGCTCGGATTTGCCTATCTCTGCACTGTCGGGTTAGCTTCATCCAGCGACCATCTTTCAAAGTTATTGGCACACTATATAGTTCTTGTGCCATAGTTGCATGTTTTGGAAAAAAGCTACTAGTGGGTTGTACTATCTATTTAGGAATAGAAGATGTATACATGGAAGTTGTAGGGAAAGAGATGACATGGAGCATCTCAATTCCTATGAGTAGGGATTGGAAAAGAGATGTCATTTGGTTCACATCATAGGAACTTTTCTATTGAATCTAGAGATGACATGTATCTCAATTCCTATGAGGAGGGATTAGAAAAGAGATGTAATTTGGTTCATATCATAGGAACTTTTCTATTGAATATACGCTAATGTTTATTTTCCTTTGAAATTAAGGGAGTATAGGAATCCATTCATATGAACCAAGTGGCTCTAAAGCTATAGAAATGATATCATGTTTATTTCCTTTGAAATGTGGAGTATATGAATCTATTCCTATGAACCAATTGGCTCTAAAGGAAAAAATCCTATAAAAATCATATCATATAGAGTTCCTATGATATTCCTCGACACTAAAGGATGCTTGAAATTGCTGCGGGTGATACGATGGTCTTTCTTTGTAGACTCCTCACCCATCTTTATAGTTACCTCTCGAAGATGAATGAAATGATATATACATGGTATTCTACATGTGCAATTTGGTACACGAAAACTCGGTAAAAGTTTGCGAGGTTCGAATTTTCAATAAAGCTATATGCACTGCATTTCGGAACGGAGGGAGCATACGGCAGTTGCTAACACTCACGTGGAAGATTTGTGTGTAGGAGGAGTGGCTGTTCTGTTAAATGACATGGCAAAACTGACACTGTCGGATGCCGATCTAACGGTTCTTACGGCGTTCGTCAGGAAAAGGCTTGTGGCGAACGTTTGTCGGATAATGATTTACGGACACATGCATTGCATTGATACGTGCCCCCCTCTCTCTCACGCACACGCACCCTCACGAGTCACGACTCTCCCGAGTCCTCTCGCAGACTCGCACGTCGCACCCACCGTCTATCTGCAGGTAGACGTCACGCACATATGTGCTCTTCACACCCTACCCTCAGAACTTCTAAAAAACAAAAGACGGCGCGCACATTTTATTTTAGCTCACACGTCACACACTTATACTATTACTCTTGCGGCGAACGTTCTTTGGGCATAGTATATTGTACTCTCACGAAGAGAAGCGGTGCACGCACGCACTAGTTCTCTCACACCCACTCACGGGTACACGTAGGAGCGCATTTTTTTGAAGCTGGTACAACAAAATCACTCCACTATATATAAAAGCAGGAGCCTTAGCGCTTGCTTTACTAGGGTTCCTCTCGTTCACTCTCTCATGCTCTCCAGATCTAAGCAACACATAGGTGGCCACACTCTCTCTCAGCTCACGGCTGGTCACAAATCCGGCCGGACAACCTCGACCGGGGCAGGGGTGTAGGTGCATCGTTCACGCTGTCGTCGGCGGCGAGGGAGGAGACCAACGGCTGCCCGCGCGTCCCGATCGGCGGCCGTGTCGTTCTCTCCGAGAGAGCGCCGGCTCGGGAGGGCCTCCGACCCCTTCTTCCTCCCTGCGGTATTGTGGCCAAGATGCGGCCTCCCGATGCCGTCTTTGCCACATGCCGACGACCCTCAGGTATATATTCCTTCGAAACCTGCCTTGCTCTACTGCCCCAGCTCCCTTCGTGTGGATCCTTTTCTACTTCCGTCCGCTGTTCCAAAGCCACCTAGACTTCTACTATTATTAGAAGTAAAGCTAGTTCATACAGTCGACTCAAAGCGTTGGTTCAAACAGGGAAGAAAGTGGGAAAGCTGTAGCATGAATCTAGGACTTGGTTCTAAGAGGAAACGGGGGAAAGTAGTAATATCTGTCACTGTTTAAATAACCGTATTTCGTATTTGCGCAAACAGGGATGTCTGTCTCCATATCGTTTCGGGATGTCTGTCTCCGTATCGTTTCTATCCGCGCAATCAAAAGCACACACCTCAGTTTTAGTACAACTGCGCAAAATGAGATGGCTATCCCTCGTTGCCGTCGTCTAACCTCCCGTCTTCAAGGTATCCCTACATTGGTAGTAACTAAGGTAGAATGACCAACGCAATCTAAAAGAAGCTGATTCGTACGTTTTACTTCCTGATTGCAGTGCAGGGACGAGCGAAAACAACTGCATCCTAGTCCGGAATGCACTTTCTACCAGTTCATCCATGGACCAAGGACTAGCTGGCACGGCTGCACGGCGGTTTTTTGGACAGGTGCGCGGACAAGAGGCATTGTGGTCTGCTTATTTCTGCAAATAGCGGTGCTTAAATTTAGTGGAATGCACAAGCATTTCAGCTGGTCAGTACACTGCATGGTTCAGTTCAGCATTCCAGCTGAGACCACAATTATAATTGGTTATTCTGGAATGAGAGAACCTAACCCTGGATGGTGGCAACAAGAAAAAACCAGAGTGAACTCCAGGAAATTTAAGCCTGCCGGGAGGCCCTTTGCTCAGAGAAGCCTTGCTTGTTTTTTCCTGATTTGTAAACCTTCTCACAACTTTGTCTTTTGCTGTGAACTAGTATATGTTTGTTATGTTCTATGAATCATTGAGATGTATAAAATTGCTTAACTTATGCTTTTCAAGTTTTTTATGAAGACGAGTTTAATGTGAGTGTTCCACATGAGCGCTGGACTAGCGTGTGAACGTTTGGAATTTATTACATTGTGGCCTCAATTAACTGCATGAACCACTGTAACAAGATACATAGTTGCTTATATGTCAGACAGCAGATTGTTGATTGTTAGCTGGTCGATAGCCTAGTGTTGAAGCGAGCTGAGCCAATGTGCCGTGTTTTGCACAACTGCTTACAAGTGGGGTAGCACCAACAGTGTTTACAAGTACTTATGTATACGTCGGCGCACGGTTCTCGAACGAGTGCTCTATTTCATCAAAACACACACTGCTCGTATGATAAACCGTGACAACTTATGTCTTACCATGCCATATTCATGAAAAAACTAGTGAGGACGCATCTGTTTCGGCAACAATTACGATGGTTCTCACATGATTCACGGGCACACAAAAGTAGCAGCAGTTCCCATAGACGGATTCAAACAGAGTACTAGCCCCAGAGGGGTCGATAACAGGCAAGGTTCGGATAATTAGACACAATCCAAACTACTATTAAACACTAGCTGGGGCAACTATTTCATGCCTCGATCTAATTTGGGCTGGACACAAGACGGACCTTGCCATGAACATCATCGAGGACGTCCCGCAGCAGCTCAATCCTGTGAACCTTCATGAAGACAACCTTGTGGCCTTGCCACTGATAAACTTGTTTGTGGAGGCATGCCACGTCATCTTCCTGCGTAAGCTTGACAAGAACAGTATGCCTCACAAACGAAGGAGTAGCTTTGAACTTCTTGTGCTTCAGTACACCCTGGACAACACGCCTGACAACAGTGAGGCTGGAATACAACTCTTCATTGGTATAACCGCAAATGGCTTCCAGGATCCAACAGCCTAAGAACTCTGTTTTCCCAGTGCGTATATTCAGGTCGTCCGCCTCATAGCGAGTGACATGTACAACCACACAATCCTTGTCTGCATCAGGGCTCTAATTGAAACAGAAACAAATTCTGAATTACTTTTCAGTATAAGAAACACAAGTTATTTAAACCACTATGTATAGCATGGCATCGAAGCTAATAAAATTTTGCATTATTAATCACCACATACTTCCTTTTCTAAAAAAATCACCACATACTTAGATGAAAAACCACAATCGAGATCGGCAAAGAAGGAAATCACCTTGGGCAGCTCAGCAGGGGGGGGGGGACACATCCTCGAAGGGGGAAAACTGCTCCTGCAGTGCCACGGGGGCTGTAACCTCAAACGGGGCGTTGACCATCTCAGTAGTGGCCGTGAGCGTATCTGGGGTCGTCTCGGTGGTTGCCTCCATCTTCTTGGAGCTCTCTGTCTCGTGGGGATCAGCCTCCCGCGTCTGCTCCAATATCGGCAGATCTTTGCCTGGTTCTCCTTGGTCCATCATGAAACTGACGAATACTAGGAGACCACTGAAAGGAAAACACAATCGCAATGACAATGAAACAAAAAAGAGAGTGAGGATCGGTTACTGCTTTGCAAAAGTTCTTTTTTTTCTCTGAATGAAAATATACCAACATCACGGATCCGCTTACCTTCCCTTCGTTCGGAGAGAAGAACAGTGGCAGATGCGAGTGTTGCCTTTCTTGAAGATGGTGAGGGAGAAGGGGATTCAGCGAAGAGTGAAATGATGGTTGCTTCGTCCGTCAAACTTAGACTGCGGGGAGGTGGGGTTTTGTGATACGACGGCTCGTTACTGCCGCGCTACGACCGGGGTGACTCTCCGCCTGCATACTGCCTTCTAATTTGGTGGATGGCATTCGGGCCCGCGCGCTGCATGGCCCGCATGTCGGTGAACAAAAGTATAACTGCATTCAGTAGAGGGAGACGTTTCAATGACCTAGGAGGAGCCAGAAGCGGTAGAGTGTCTCCACTGTACTAGTAGTAATTGTTTTTCTGGGTAGCTGTAGAGTGTCTCCACTGTACTAGTAGTAATTGTTTCTCTGGGCCCAAGACAAAACAGCCCATCCACACTAGTAAATAGTAAAATCAATTTAAAAGCCCATATATTTACTGAATGAGAGGCGCTACCCACACCCAGCACACCGCCCCCCCCCCAAAAAACCCGGGTGCTCTTCTTCCTCCTCGCTCCCACCCACCTCACGTCAGCTCGCTCCACTCGTACCCCCAAATTCCTCACCTCACTCCTACAGAAAACCCCAGCTCCCCTTCTTCCTCACTCCTACAGAAACCCCCCAGCTCCCCTTCTTCTTCGCTCGCACTACAACTAGGCTCGTCATTCGTTACTCTGCTCAAATCTGTGAGCACGACGCGATGCCCTCGAGGAAAATGGAGTCGGCTGACCCCAGCGCCAAGAAGATGAGGCTCCCGCCAGCGGCGACACCTGTTGTAGATCCCGCACCCGGCAGCGTGGGGAGAAGCGGCGACCCCGCCCCCACCGGATCCCAGGAACCCGTAGAATCTCGGGTGGACCGCATCAGTGATCTCCCGGACGCCGTCCTTGGGGAGATCATCTCGCTTCTCCCCACCAAGGATTGCTGCCGCACCCAAGTCCTCTCAATTCGGTGGCGCCCTCTATGGCGCGCCGTGCCCCTTAATCTCGACTGTCGTCAGCTATCTCTCTTCAATGATTTTGAAATCCCTAGAGGCATCATCTCCTCCCACCAGGGCTCCGTTCAAAGCCTCTGCATCCCGTCATGCTACCTGAGCAAGCATACCATGCCCTGCACGGTGGACGCCTGGCTGAAATCCCCTGAATTCACAGAACTACGGCTGCTTGAGTTCTACTATTCCCCTGGAAATCACATACCACATACCGAACGCCATGAACTTGTGCCCTCAGCACCGATGTCCATCTCACGGTTTTCGTCCTCTCTCCACACCGCCACCTTTGTGCTGTGCTACCTACCAGACAATCTGGTACTAAACCTTCGACTCCCATTTCTCAAGAAACTTTCACTTGTGCGGGTTTGTATATCGGAGGCCTCATTGCACAGCATCATCCACTCCAGTTGCCCTGCGCTGGAGTGCTTGTTTTCACAGTTAGAATCGGTTGTCTCCAAATAAAGTCGCCTAACCTTGTAAGAATTGGAATTTCTTTTGACGGAAGGCAGCTCATCATCCAAGATGCCCCTTCACTTCAAACGTTGATCCTTGATTCTAGTTATTCACCGTTGCAAATAACCGTCCTCTCTGCGCCTAAACTGGAGACCTTGGGTGTAATACATGATCTCGGTGCTCATTTCAATATGGTGTTTGGCTCCATAGTTCTTCAGGTACTTTATATTATCATCTACACTTGTAACCATAACCTGCATTTTAAATTTCTGCGCATAATTTATATATCATCTTGGAGTACACATTTTGTACTAATATTATGTTCTATGCTCAATGAAGAGTTTCTCCATGGATGGCCTATCAATGGTGCTGGATTCTGTCAAGATCTTATATATCCAAATGAATAGTTTTGATCTGAACAAGATTATTGGCTTGCTGCAATGCTTTCCATGTCTGGAGAAGTTGTATATAAAGGTGATAATTTCACGCACATTGGAAGCCCGCATATAGTGTACTAGAATTAACCGTTCAGCTATTGCTCTTTTGACACTCTTCTTTTAGACCTTAACTGTTTTCAATCTTCATGTCTATTTAGGCAACAGGACGGGGTAAGAAAGTTATAACCAATCGGTGGATTCGTAAGCATCGGGATTTTCTCACTTCTCATGAGATTCGATTGAAGACAATAACGCTAGAACGATATGTAGCCAACCGTGCAAACACAAGATTTGTCACATTCTTCCTGCTGAATGCGAGGTTACTATTGTCCATCAGCCTTAAGTTTATCAGCAGCATGGTTTTGACGGATGGGTATGTCGAAGAGCAAAAAAAGGAGTTTCAGGTGGGCAAAAGAGCTTCTGAACGTGCCGGGCTTCTATTTACAACATATTGTGGTCATAATCCAGTAAATTTTACGATCCAGGATGTTCATTCTATGGACCTGACCGATCCATTTGACTGTGACTGCCGAAAACAGTGCTGGAGTTAGATGTTGTTGCCCTTTTCAATCTGGTTTTTTTGTAAACCTGATGAACAATTAACCCTCGTGCTTTTGTACAGTTTGTAAGCTGGAGTTACATGTTCCTGCCCTTTTCAACTCGGCTGTGACTGTCATAATTTCTTTGAAACAAGGCAAATGGCTTGCCATTCGTTTAATTTAGAACGAAATATTGTAACAAATCCCAACCAAGGGAAATAACATCACTCTCGCCGGCTGCTTGAGCTCACTATGCATTACAGAAGCCAAGTGATTAGCCCCCACCAGCACCCACAAACTTATTTCAAACTAGCACATCAAATGGGTTGTAAATTTTCATAGGAAAGGCTGCATGACCGTGGCAGATTTGGATTCTGACATTTGGGACCCGTGAGGAAATAGCCTATCCAAGGTGGTGTCGACTTACTAGCCAGTCAACAAACGATTCTGCCTACCAGCCGTTGGATTGACATCCAACATCTGTCGTGTATCTTCTATCTCTTGTCTTCTTCTTCCTCCAGCCGCCCAAACCAAACCACCCCGTCGGCTCCGCCTGCTCCCGCCTCCCATGGCTGGCTGCGCCTCCACCGCCCTACCGTACGTACCCTCCAACGTTGGCCAGTCCCTCCCTCTATTCCCCCACACGTCCTGTTATTCTCCGGCGATGTCAGCCCCAACACGCACCCGCACCCGAACCAGTAAACCCTCGTACTCCCCCCGCCTGCGACTAGACCGGCGCATCTTCAACGGCTCCTGTTCGTTCCGTTCGAGGCCTCGCCGTCGTCCTCCGCCTTGTGGCCTTGGTTCACTCACCGTGCACGGTGCGCCGCCCTCTTGCGTTGTCAACGTTGTCAACAACCGGGAGGAACAAGGAGATGACTATACGTGGAGAGGAAGACAGTAGGGACCCACCAGCGTCATGGCAGTATGCAAGCAAGTGCCTCTATAGTACAAGCCCAAAAATATGGTTCCTCCTAATGGTTGGACATCTGGGGCTCACGCCATTGTCAACGTAGTCAATAAACGAGAGAATTACACTACGAGCGGCTGACACCAGGGACCCAGCAAGTCGCGCAGTTTTTTTGAGGAACAAGCAGTTGTTATTTATACTAGTTTTAGCGACGGATCAGGGTAACAACGGGGCTGTGCGGGGGCTGCGGCCCGTCTAGCCAGGGTTTTATTTATGTTTACCACATCATGAGCCCAGTTGTGTTTTTTCTTGCTGAAAATGGCTAGCCCAGTTATATTTTTTTAAAGAAATACCCAAACAAGGGCTACTTGCTTTATCGGCCCTGCTGGGCTGCAAATTTTTCAAGACGAGGAGACTTTCATTCGGTTTGCCCAGAAATGGGCTGTACATTTTTAAAACACATCAAACCGGGAATTAGTTTCAATTTTTTTCATTACAAGATCTTAAATTCCATTGATTTTTATGCGTGGACTATTATTTGGATTTTATATTTACATAAATTATTTTTCAAAATAGTTTGAATGTGAATCGATATTTCTGGAATAAAAACAGTTGACCGCACCGAAATATGCAAAATTTCATATACTTTTTAACCATGGCCACAATATGGGGTGTAATGCTAACAAAAAGAAGATGGGCTCCAAAAAAATTCTTAAGAGTTAGCAAATGGGTTGTACATTATTAGAAATAATGGCAGATGGGCTGTATGCTGTTTTCCACAGATTTGAGGCTGACTTGTGCGCCTACTACAGGTTGACGCATATGCTTTCCTAAAAAACAGGTTGACGCACACGCAACGCCCTGTCAACTTAGTCAACACACGAGAGCAGTGACTGTTGGATGTCCATCCAACGGCTGTCGTGCTTCTTCAATCTCCGCTCTTCATGCTCCAGCCGCTCAAACAAGCGCCGGCGGGACTGACTGCTCCCTCCTCCCGCGGCCGGCTATGCTGCCGCGCAGGCCTCACGGCCCCACCGTACTCCCGTCGCTGGCCTAGCCATCCCTCTACTCACCCACACATGCTGTTATTCTCCGGCGACGGCAGACGAACCAGTAAACCCTCGTACTCCTCCGCGTGGGAAACAACTGCCGAGTATTCCCTGGCTCCGTGTCGTTCCCTTCCTAGGCCTCGCCGTCGTCCACGGCCCTGGTGCTCTCGGCGCGGCCTGGTCAACGTGGTCAATGAACGACATCCATCGAAAGTGAGCTGTACGTGGAGAGGCTGACAGCTGGGTCCACGGCCGCACGCAAGGAAATGCCTCCTTATTACGCGCAAAATAATGATTCCTCCACCTGACAACTAGGACCCATAGGAAGGGCATTTGTATTTCGTGAAAAAAACGTTCCCCCCACTGACAGGTCGGACCCACCAGCTATATCTTCGCACGCAAGGAAGTGCCTCCTTATTACGCCCAAAAAAAATGAATACCCCCTGCTAGCTGGGACCCACCATATTGTTGGGCTAACTTGTGGGCCTACTAAGTTGACGGGGACGGAGGGCTTTGTCAACTTAGTCAATACTCCAGTGACCATATGATGTCCATCCAACGACCATAGTGCTTCTTCAACCTCTGGTCTTCTTGCTCCAGCCGCCCAAAGCAGCGCCGGTCGTGCCGCCTGCTCCTGCCTCCCGTGGCCGGCTGTGCTACCGCGGAGGCCTCACCGCCCCCATACTACTCCCACCACTGGCCAGGCCATCCCTCCACTCACCCACACCCCCTGTTATTCTGCGGCGACGGCAGCCTCACACCGCAGCCGAACCAGTGAACGCTCGTACTCCTCTCCGCGTGGGCATCCACTGCCGCGTCTTGCTCGGCTCCGCGTCGTCCCCTTCCTAGGCCTCGCCGTCGTCCACCGCCGTGGTGCTCTCAGCGCGGCGTGGTCAATGTGGTCAATGACCGACTTCCATCGGAAGAGTACTGTACATGGAGAGGCTGACAGCTGGGTCCACGACAGCCGCAAGGAAGTGCCTCCTTATTACGCGGAAAATAATTATTCCTCCACCAGACAGCGGGGACTCACCGGACGGGCCACCAGTATTTTGCGAAAAAAATCGTTTCCCCCTGACTGCTGGGACCCACCGGATGGGCCACCGTATTTCGTGAAAAAAAGTTCCCCGTGCTGTCAGCTCGGACCCACCGGAAGTGCCTCCTTATTACGCACAAAAAAATGAATACTCCCCCGGCTAACTGGGACCCACCTTGGTGGGAGGCTGACTTGTGGGCCTACTAAGTTGACGGGGACGAAGGGCTTTGTCAACTTAGTCAATATGAACGATTATAGCTCCAGTGACCATACGATGTCCATCCAACGGCCGTAGTGCTTCTTCAACCTCTGGTCTTCTTGCTCCAGCCGCCCAAAGCAGCGCCGGTCGTGCCGCATGCTCCTGCCTCCCGTGGCCGGCTGTGCTGCCGCAGAGGCCTCACCGCCCCCTACTATTCCCACCGCTGGCCAGGCCCTGCGGCGATGGCAGCCTCACACCGCAGTCGAACCAGTGAACCCTCGTACTCCTCTCCGCGCGGGCTTCCACTGCCGCGTCTTCCCCGGCTCTGCGTCGTCCCCTTCCTAGGCCTCGCCGTCGTCCACCGCCGTGGTGCTCTCCGCGCGGCGTGGTCAACGTGGTCAAGGAACGACTTCCATCGGAAGAGTACTGTGCATGGAGAGGCTGACAGCTGGGTCCACGGCCACAGCCCAGTTTTTTTTGTGATTTGCCAAGTAAGTCGCTTTGTCAGGCCTGTTGGGCTGCAAATCTTTCAAGACGAGGAGAGCTTTCATTCGGCTGGCCGAGAAAATGGCCCATCAGTAATGAGAAATGGGTTGTACATTTTTAAAACACATCAAACCGGCAATTAGTTTCAAATATCTTTTTTTTCATTTCAAGATTTTAAATTACATTAATTTTTATGCGCGGAGAATTTGTTTGATTTTATATTGATATACATTTATTTTTAAAATCAGTTTGAATGTGAGTCGAAATTTCGGGATTAAAAACAGTTCGGACCGCACCGAAATATGCAAAATTTCGTATAATTTTTTCACCGTGGCCACAATATGGGCTGTAATGCTAACAAAAAGAATATGGGCTCCAAAAAAACCTTAAGAATTAGCAAATGGGCTGTAAATTATTAGAAATAATGGCAGATGGGTTGTATGCTGTTTTCCACAGATTTGAGGCTTTCCTAAAAAAAGGTTGACGCACAAGCACTAACTGTTGGATATCCATCCAACGGCCGTCGTGCTTCTTCAATCTCTGCTCTTCCTGCTCCAGCCGCTCAAACAAGCGCCGGTGGGACTGCCTGCTCCCTCCTCCCCGCGGCCGGCTGTGCTGCCGCGCAGGCCTCACCGCCCCACCGTACTCCCATCGCTGGCCTAGCCATCCCTCTACTCACCCACACCTGCTGTTATTCTCCGGCGACGGCAGACGAACCAGTAAACCCTCGTACAGTCGTACTCCCCTCCGCGTGGGAAACAACTGCCGAGTCTTCCCTGCCTCCGTGTCGTCCCCTTCCTAGGCCTCGCCGTCGTCCACCGCCGTGGTGCTCTCGGCGCGGCGTGGTCAATGTGGTCAACGACCGACTTCCATCAGAAGAGTACTGTGCGTGGAGACGCTGACAGCTGGGTCCACGGCCGCAGCAAGGAAGTGCCTCCTTATTACGCGCAAAATAATTATTCCTCCACCTGACAGCGGGGACCCATCGGACGGGCCACCGTATTTCGCAAAAAAAAACGTTTCCCCCCTGACTGATGGGACCCACCAGCTACACCTTCGCATGCAAGGAAGTGCGTCCGGGCAAAAAAAATGATTCGCCCCCTGACTGCTGGGACCCACCAGTTACATCTTCGCACGCAAGGAAGTGCCTAACAGTCGGGACCCACCTGGTCGAAGCGTACGTAGCGTTGTCATTCTGGTCGCGAACGTGTACGTACATATATACTGGTGGATGTAGAGGCGCGCACGTGTCGTAGTAGAGGCGCGCACGTAGCATGTACACGTACGTACAACGGCCAGGGTGCAAGAAAGAAAATACGGCCACGTATGTGTACATACGGGCGAGGTCTCGAATGCCTACTCGCGCATATGTATGGCGAGGGCTCGTTGACATGGCTGGGTCGGAACAGAGAAACAGCGTCGTCGTCGTGTTCATGGGGAGGCAACGGAATGCGTCGTGTTCATGGGGAGGCAACGGAATGCGTCGTGTTCATCGGGAGGCAACGGAAGGCGTGGGAGCCAACCGGCTGGGTCGGAACGGAATGCGTGGTCGTGTTCATCGGGAGGGCTTGGATGGAACAGGCGATGGAAACGAGGCCAGGCGTACCACAGAATGGAGGAAATGGCTTTGTGTTCGACCGGCCACGTTCGAAATGGGATCCTGTTCATCGGGAGGGGTCTGGCATACCGCAAAACGGAGGAAACGGACCTCCTACGGCTGAAACGGGGGTCTTGTTGATCGGGAGGGGTGTGGCGTACCGCAAAACGGACGAAACGGACCTCCTACGGTCGAAACGGGGGTCCTATTGATCGGGAGGGGTGTGGCGTACCGCAAAACGGACGAAACGGACCTCCTACGGTCGAAACGGGGGTCCTGTTCATCGGGAGGGGTGTGGCGTACCGCAAAATGGGACTCCACGGGATATTGTTCATCTCCACCGTCGACCTCCTCCAGCCTCCACGGGCTACCGTTGACCTCCTCCAGCCTCCACGGGCTCCTGTTCATCCAGCCTCCACCGCGCGCTACTCCACCGGCGACTGTTCAACCACCCCTCCACGGGCACCCCTCCACTGTCTACTGTTCATCCAGCCCTCCACACCACGGGGTCCTATTCAACCACCCCTCCACGGGCACCCCTCCACCGTCTACTATTCATCCAGCCCTCCACACCACGGGGTCCTGTTCATCCAGAGGCAACGCCACCGCTCACTGTTCATCCAACCCCCCCCCCCGCAACGCTCACTGTTCATCCCAGAGGCAGCATCGATCTGCTTCAGTTAGCAGCAGTGCGAAGGAATCGCTCGATCGGGTTCAGTTAACAGCCGTCGATTGATCGCTCAGGTTTAGTAACGCGTAGCCTGCAGTGCAATCGCTCGGGTTCAGTTAGAGCCCAACGCCTCGCTCGGGTTCAGTTAGAGCCAATGCCTCGCACACACGCGCGTACGTGTACGAGAGAAACGCGCATCGCTCGGCCCCCGACCTTCCACCGTAACCAGGAACTCCCCGAAATTTTCCACGCCCTCGCTTCTACCACGGTTTTATCCGTCATGGACGGCCCAAAGAATGTCATGCAGCTGCGTCTCCGGCCCGCCCAGGATGAAAAGCCCATTTTCTGTCATGATTTTTTGTCATAGAAGTAGGAGCCCACCACATCTATGATGATACCGGGTTTTGTCACAATTATCGTCATAGAAGTGTCATATGTATGGCAGAAAAAAAAATTTGTTCGGCCCAAAATGTCACGGATGTGTCTTTTTCTGTAGTGATGGTTGTTAGTCCGCCCGGTTGCTTCGCAAGGAGGCGACGGCACTGAGGGCCTGGTGAGGTGACGTGCGTGGGGCGTGCCGCGAGCCAGAGCTCGGCCGCTCAGATTTGTCGATGTTGCAGGGACGGACCCATGCACAAGCGTCGTGCCGGTGTGAGCGGCCCCCGTGGGAGGCGAGAGTTAGGCAGGTGACGGTGTCCGGGAATGACCTGCGGCTGCCTTCCTGTTTCATTCCTGCAATACGCATCAGGCCTCGTGGAGGCGTTAAAACTTTCATTTGACATTGTGAGGACAATATGACTTGTAATATTTGCTTCGAGATTTTGCGATTTTCTTCCTATTTGCTTTGTGTTCTGCGTCGGCAGAGCCCGGCCCCGCGCATACCTCAACCGCCGTTGGGCCGACCGGAGACCAGGACAGACCAAGGAGTGAGGGGCCACGTGACCAGGTAGGCTCCTGAGTCGCGATGCTCAGGAGTCCCCCTTGACGTGCAAACAATCTCTATACCTTTGCCCTCGCCGAGGCTCGGCTTGGGAGGGGCGTGCGACGACCAGGTCCGGGAGACCTGGTTGGGTGGCGTGCGCTTGGGCGTGACCCGAGCGCAGCCCCCAGGTCCGAGAGACATGGTTGGGTGGCATACGCTTGGGCGTGACCTGAGCGCAGCCCCCGTGCCCAGCCCCCTCGCGCGGCCCTCCCGAGGGGAGGCGTTGTGGTGAGGCCGGACGCTGAGCTCTGGGGCTCCCTGAGGTTGGTACGACCGTGAAGCCGCCCTCAGTTGTTTATCACCAGCGCGGCGCATAGTGCTTCCGCTTGTGCACGGGCATAGCCGCTCCTCGGCAGTGTCGACGGCCAGCGCGGAGCATGGTGCTTCCACTTGTGCGTGGGCGGGGGCTCCCTCTGAGGAGAGCCCCTGGGGCGTGTACAGCCCCGCCCTGACATGTGGCTTGCACGGCAGGGCTAGATGAGGTGTATCTAGGCACTCGTGAGCCAGCGCGGGACTCATGAGGCCCTACCTCAAGGCGGGTTGCGCCTGGTCTTGGTTCTTGTTCGCTGTGCTGGTCCTGCGAGGTGGTCAGACAACCTGCACCGAACGAATCTCCTGAGGTTATTGCATGAGAAAGCCAAGCACCAACGGCCCCAGGAGGTGACGTAAACGGGGCCGGCCCGCCAGACAAAGCTCAGCCATTGGATTTATCGACGCTGCAGGGACGGGCCCGAGCACAGACGCCGTGCTCAACTTACTCACGCGAAGGGTCCTGAAGAAAGACGGCCGGCGCGCGATCCCCATGATGGGTGGCGATCGAGCAAGTAGTAATCATAGGTAGGTTAAACATGAAAGCAGCAGGCTTAAATAAATGCATGGGAGATACATGCCACTGGGTCAGGCCCGAGCGGCTTGGGGATGATGCAGCCCGAGGAGCGCTCCCAACAGGGTAAGCTAAAGACATAAAAAGGGATACATGCCACAGGGACGGACCCACGCGGCCTGGGAATGATGCAGTCCGAGGGGCGCTCCCAGCTGAATGAACTTGGAAAATGTCACCTGGTTCTGTTGATGAAGGGTTTTCGGGGCAGCTGAAGGTATGCAGTGAAGGGATTGCTCCTCACGAGCCACCGGGGACCTGAGCCTCGGGAGGCTCTGGGGGCTCAGGTGGTTCCCTGAGGACCGTCTCCATCTCTGCCAGGACGACGTGGTGCTTGGCCTCTTAAGCCGCCCAGACACGCCGCATGTTGCACTGATAGGCTGACGACGCTTTGGCAGGCCGAAAGGCATGCGAACGTAGCTGTGTGGTGGATCCTCGCAACGGCCCATGCGCGAAGGCCAGAAAGGCTCCTGAGATGCGGCCCTGTTGAGCCCTGGGACATCAATGCAGACGCGCAGCCCGGCGTCCTCGCATGGATGGGGAGCTGCGCCTCATGAGCGGCGGTCGCCGCGCATGGCGCTTGCGTCTTGCAGTTCCTGAGTGGTCTTGCTGATGAATTCCTGAGCGGTGGGCGCTCCTCGCCATGTGTCCTCCTGAGGGAAACGTGCCGTGAAGCACGCCTCCAAGTGGTGCCCAAGTGCCTCCCTCGTGATGTTGGCAAGGTCTGAGGCCCTCCAGAAGAGAGCCCCCGAGCCCTGCCCGAGGAGGGCACTGGGCGCGCCTTCCTATGCGACAGAGGGAGGCGCCCCTGGAACGGGCGCTGATCCTGACGAGGTTCCAGCCGCGACACCACCCTCCTGAGGTCCGGCACGGCACAGCTGATTCTTCTTCTTGGGGATGGCCTCCGAAGGGCCCTCGCCCTTGCTGTCGGGGTCATCGATTACTGCAGCTTGAAAGGCACGCTCGAGGGAGCACACCGCATCTCTTTCTTCGCATGGGACCGTGATGATTCCGCCGCTTCCCGGCATCTTGAGGACGTTGTAGCCGTGGTGTGTCACCGCCATGAACTTGGCCAGGGCTGGATACCCAAGGATGGCGTTGTATGGCAGATGGATGTGCGCGATGTCGAAGTCGATGAGCTCGGTGCGGTAGTTCTTGCGTTCTTCGAAGGTGACAGGGAGGCGGACCTGCCCTATCGGTGTGGTGGAACCATCGGTCACTCCTGAGAAAGGCTTGGTAGGCTGAAGCTGGTCATATGGCACTTGAAGGTTGTCGAACGTGTCGACGGACAGGACGTTGAGCCCTACGCCGCCGTCGATGAGGGTCTTGGTAACTTGCACGTTGCTGATGACTGGTGAACAAAGCATCAGGAGGGTGCCAGCGGTCGCTGCGCACTTGAGCTGATCTACCGAGTTGAAGGTGATGGCGCACTGGGACCACCTGGGCGGGCGCGTGGCCTCAAGCTTGGGGAGGGCTGCATTCACTTCACGAGCAAACTGTTTGAAGATACTCTGCGAGGCTGGGGCCTAGGCTCCGCCCAAGATGCAGGCGATAGCGCGCGGCTCCTGGAAGCCCCCAGCCCCTTCGTCCTGATGGTTGTCGTCATTCCTTCTTGGTGGTGGCGGCAGCGGGGGGAAGACCGGCGTTGCCCTGAGGACGATCCTCGCGAGGCTGGTGCCTCTAGGCGCCCTCGCGAGGATGATCCTGCCAGCGGTCCTCACGAGGCCGGTCGCGCCATTCCTGGCGCGGGCCACGGTCGTCCCAGCGCCCGCCACCACGTCCTCCTCCTTGGCTGTAGCCCCGGTCGCCGCGCTCGGGGCGTCGACCGAAGCGTCCTTCACGAATGGATCTGAGCTCTTGACAGTCACTGGTGTTGTGGGTATTCAGGTTGTGAAAGGCGCAGAACGGTCGGCTGCTCTTGGATGACTCGGGCTGGTCTCTGCCTCGCTTGGTGTCCGGCTCCACTGCGAGCACGGCTGCTCCCTTGCGCTTCACGTCCTTGACCTTGGCTTTCTTCTCCTCCGGGTCTGCAGCCGGCAAGTCAAGGAGGGAGAGGCGCCCTTCCTCAGCTCTTGCGCACTTGGTTGCCAGGTTGAACAGCTCCTGAGATGTGCACAACTCCTCGTGGATACAGAGCTCTTCCTTCATCTTGATGTCGCGGACGCCATCAGAGAACGCGGAGATGATGGCCTCGTCCGTCACCTTGGGGATCTTGAGACGAATGTTGTTGAAGCGCTGGATGAACTTCTGGAGGGTCTCTCCTGGTTATTGCTTGACGCGGCGCAGGTCACCCGCGGCTGGGGGGCGGTCGCGAGTGCCCTGGAAGTTGGTGACGAATTGGTCGCGCATAGGGTACTAGTTCGCCATGACCTTTTCGTCGCCGTTGGCCGCCTCAATGCTCAGCTCGTAGAGCTACAAGAACTCCGCAGGGTCGGGGGTGCCGTCGTACCGAGGAGGCAGTTCTGGCTAGAACTTGCCCGCCTAGGCGACGCTACGCAGCTCGGGGGTGAAGGCGCGGCAGCCGGCCGTGGATGTCGGGGCCCGTCTTGGAGGTGGAGCTTGGTCTTGATGCCCACGTGCCGCCACAGCAAGTGGCGCGGGGCCCTGCCGCGGCAGACGATCCTAGCGCGGCGGTGCGAGGAGTGGCAAAGCGTTCTCTTGCGGCGGAGGGACTTCTTGACAACTTCTCTCTTCACGCGCGGGCGCGGGACGCGGCGGGTCGCGTCGTGGGGCTGCGCGCCTTGGCGCCAGGGCAGAGGTGGTGGAGGCGTGTAACACCCATGATGCGGCTATATCTCCCACGTGTCGAGGCACGACTTAGAGGCATAACCGCATTGTGGTTTTGTCGCAAGAAGGGTCATCTTCACACAATCCCATGTAATGAACAAGAATGGGATAAAGAGTGGGCTTACAATCGCCACTTCACACAATACATAAATAAATTCATACATCATTCAGAGTACAATCAAAGTCCGACTACGGAACCAAAATAAAAGAAGACAACCCCAAATGCTAGATCCCCGGTCGTCCCAACTGGGCTCCACTACTGATCATCAGGAAACGAAACATAGTAACGACCAAGGTCCTCGTCAAACTCCCTCTTGAGCTGGGTAGCATCGCCTGCACTGGTATCGTCGGCACCTGCCACTATTTGGAAGTATCTGGTGAGTCACGAGGACTCAGCAATCTCACACCTGCGAGATCAAGACAATTTAAGCTTATGGGTAGGAAAGGGTAGTGAGGTGGAGCTACAGCAAGCACTAGCATGTATGGTGGCTAACATACGCAAATAAGAGTGAGAAGAGAAGCAACGCAACGGTCGTGAACTAGAAGTGATCAAGAAGTGATCCTGAAACTACTTACGTTCATACATAACCCAAACCGTGTTCACTTCCCGGACTCCGCCGAGAAGAGACCATCACAGCTACACACGCGATTGATGCATTTTAATTAAGTCAAGTGTCAGGTTCTCTACAACCGGATATTAACAAATTCCCATCTGCCACATAACCGCGGGCACGGCTCTCGAAAGTTTATACCCTGCAGTGGTGTCCCAACTTAGCCCATTATAAGCTCTCACGGTCAACGAAGGATATTCCTTCTCCCGGGAAGACCCGATCAGTCTCGGAATCCCGGTTTAAAAGACATTTCGACAATGGTAAAACAAGACCAGCAAGACCACCCGAATGTGCCGACAAATCCCGATAGGAGCTGCACATATCTCGTTCTCAGGGCACACCGGATGAGCCAGACGTCGGGTTGGCATAGACCCTGGTTGCCCAGGGGGCGCCGGACGTCGCTCGGTTTGGACCAGCACTCAGAGGAACACTGGCCCGGGGGGGTAAATAAGATGACCCTTGAGTCTGCAGAACCCAAGGGAAAAAGGCTTAGGTAGGCAAATGGTAAAACCAAGGCTGGGCCTTGCTGGAGGAGTTTTATTCAAAGCGAACTGTCAAGGGGGTCCCATAAATCACCCAACCGCATAAGGAACGCAAAATCAAGGAACATAACACCGGTATGACGGAAACTAGGGCGGCAAGAGTGGAACAAAACACTAGGCATAAGGCCGAGCCTTCCACCCTTTATAAAGTATATAGATGCATTAATTAAATAAGAGATATTGTGATATCCCAACATATCCATGTTCCAACATGGAACCAACTTCAACTTCACCTGCAACTAGCAACGCTATGAGGGGCTGAGCAAAAGAGGTAACATAGCCAAACAACGGTTTGCTAGGAAAGGTGGGTTAGAGGCTTGACATGGCAATATGGGAGGCATGATATAGCAAGTGGTAGGTAGCGCGGCAAAGCAATAGAGCGAACAACTAGCAAGCAAAGATAGAAGTGATTTCGAGGGTATGATCATCTTGCCTGAAATCCCGCTAGGAAGAAGAACGAGTCCATGAAGAAGACAAACGGACGTAGTCGAACGAATCCTCACAACTCCGGAACGAAACCGAAGCTAACGAGAGAAGCAACGCGGAAAGAAACAAACAACATAGTAAACAACCACCACATACACATGGCATGATGCACAAACAAGTATGATGCCCGGTTTAATTATGCATGGCATGGCAAAGTGCACAAACAAAACTACAAGTTCAGTGGAGATCAATATGCAACGAGTTGCATATTGACGAAACACCACATCAATTATTTAGTTCTCTCTCGTTTATGTACCCAACAAAATTAAATGTTGATTAACATGGAAAGAGGTGAAGCATAAGTAAACTAACTATTTAGGCAAGTTTAAATGAGGCCGGAACAACAAATAACAATTCCGGAAAATCCTCATATGCATATTTTGGAATTGGTACTGTTCTACCCTAAACACAATATTAATGTTGTTAAACAGCAAAGTAAAGTGCACCACGTTAAAATAGGCATTTTTCTACCCCATTTACATATAAAGTTCATTTAAAAAGGAGCTACGGTTATTTAGTTATGAAATAAATCATTTTAACATGGCATTTAAGCAAATTAATGCAAACAGTAATTTAAACATTTAAACATGGACAAAAGTTGCATAAAATGAAACTAGATGAAATTCTAAGAATTTTTCATATCTGAAGTATTTTAATCCGATGCACTGTTAATGAGTTATTATATGCATGAAGACTAGGGACTTTTCTGTAAAACAACAAACTCCTGGATAAATAGCAATGCGTCCAGGTAAAAAAAACATCGACGGGCCGGATCTGAGATCTGGCCCAGGGCGCGGGGGGAGCTGCTCACATCGGGCCAGAGGCCGGATCTGGAGTTGGCCGGTGAGGAGCTGGAGCAGGCTGGGCCTTGGGGCGCTGGAGGGGAGGCAGCCCACGCGCGCGCTTGAGCGAGGCGCGGTCAACGGGGCGAGCGGCTGCGCTCTGCTCGTTGCAGAGGAAGAAGAGCTCGATCCCGAGAAGCGGACGACGGACGGCGGGAACGGCTGCCGGCGACGTGGGACTTGGGCGTGACGCTGGAGAGGAGGCAGGCTGCAGACGCGGTAGGAGGTGGGGCCCATAGGCTGACGTCGCGCCGACGCGGTCAATGCAGGCGGACGATGTAGAAGCAGCGCCGGCGACAGAAACTTGGCGCGAGGCGATGGACTTGGCGAGCGCCTCGGAGCAGAGGAGGTGCAGGCAGGCAGTGGCGCAGCTGCACAGGGCTCCGGCGACGTGGAGGCTTGGCGCGGGACTTGGTGAGGCGGAGGGCGGCGGCTTGATTCGAAGATGGACTTGGCGCGGGCGAGCATGACAGCAGCAGTACTCGCCATGGACGAAGCAGACGGGCGATGGAGCGACTGGAAGCAGTTCCTAAGGCAGGTGACGTGGATCTGGCCTGAGACGGGTCACCAGCGACGGGGTCGTGCGGGCGCGCACTGTGCAAGGAGGAGCTCGGGCGACAGGGATGGCTACGGTTGATGGTTCTCTGACGGAAAAAGAAAACGAGACAGAGATGTGAGAGGGAGAAGAGAGAAGCAGGAAAGGAAGGGGCGGCGCAGGGCTTATCTGCTGGTGGTGGTTGCCGGCGGCGAGGTTCGCCGGGGCAGCGGGGTCGCGAGGTTGGAGTAGCTCGGACCTCAGGAGCTCTCCACGAGGCTGGATCGAGAGCGGCTGTTCTGGGAGGCTGGATCGGGGCTTCTGGATCTGACGAACTGGGGGCACGGGAGCCATTGGATGTCGATCTGACGGCTCCAGATGGGTGGATGGTTGGTGGATCTGTTGAGGTGACTGGCTGTTCGTGGGTTGGTGAGGAGGGGATTTGGGAGGATCCCATGGGAGAGAGTGGCGGCGGCGCACTCGGGATTGGAGGGAGTTTGTCTGCCTAGGGTCTAGGGTTTATCTGTTATATAGCAAGTGGGTTAGGTAAGGGGCTATCGGATCCCTCTGATCATAATCGGACGGCTGAGAAAATATAGGTTAGGAAGTCCAATTAAGAGAACGGAGATGTTTTATAGATGTTTGGGGATGATCCGGACCCAATGGTCATGACTGAGCGGTACGGGTTCGGGACAGCTTTGGACGCGCACACAAGGGGGTTTGTGCACTGCACAGAGAGACTCCGGTTTAGGCAGGAGGGCAAACGAATAACAAGGTTGGTCTCGGAACGGTCAACGAAAGCAAGGGGGGACACGGCAACTACGAGCGGATGCAAGTTTTAAAAACAATGACGGCAACGAGTGCCGATGCAATGCGGATGATGCCATGATGAAATGCAACCAACAAAAATAAAACACACGACGAACACGAAATATATGGATGTCTTCTGGAGCGTCGGTCACGGGGCATTACAACACTCCACCACTACAAGAGATCTCGTCCCGAGATCTAGGATGGCACCGGAGAAAAGCGAAAGAGGAAGAGAAGAGGTAAAGCTAAGTTGCTTCTTTGACAAACGAGTGAAACCACGAACCTTGAGAGATTGAACGAACAAAAAGAGAGAATTCAAGGGAGATGAACGAGATTGAACACACTCCGTTATCAAAGAGGAACAAGGAACATTGCGAGAACCTTTGTAGGTTGAAGAATATGGAACCAGAGCTTAACGGATCAAAAGGAATATGAAAGCACACCGGTAGAAAAGAGAAACAAGGAACTCCATGTGAACCTTGGAGTTTGCAAAGCTATGAATGACGAGAACAATGGACGAGAAGTACATGCAAGCACTCGGTTGAAACGAGATGTACAAGGAACGATAATGATCAATTACGATAACGCTCCGGTTGGAAAATGGGAGGGATAGAATATGAACTTGGCAAAATGAAAGCACTTGGATGAGACTCCGGTTAAAATTAGATAGAGAAGAAATAAGGTTGATATAATTTGGGCAGCATTCCGACTGAAAGAAGAAGGAAAACTTGATAAGATGAAAAGAACTTGAAGAGATGACACAACACTCCGGTTAAATGGTAAGCATGAAAAGAACACGATCCTCACAAATCGAGATGATGAGTGAAGATAGCAACATCACCATGCCTCCGGAAGAAAATATAAGATAGATCATTGGAATAAAGGAATGGAGAAGAAAATGCCAACTTCTGCCACAAATGATCTTGGAAAGCACCCTTCCAAGAAGGTTAGAACGGAGTTGTTGGAAAAACCAACAACGAAAGGATATGATCCTCGTGGGCTTATGGAGACATCTCAAAACATGAGGTGAAATTCTGCCACTAACGAAAACAATTGCTTGCTTGAGATCAACGAAGAGATGAAAACTTCTCTCGCCGAGAGGATAGGAGAAAACTTGGATCATTGATAGACACCACAATTAGCAACATTCCTTCAAGAAGGCTTTAAGTGAAATCTATACCAAGATAACTCCAATAAAGAGATTATTATGGGTTGAAACAACTCATGGACGAAGAGAATATGATGGGTTTAAATATCTCATTCTTGACAACTTGTGAATCATGAAACATGAAGAAAATTATCAAGAATGACATAACACCACCTCAAAAGATAAGAGAGAAAGAATTGCACTTTGGAATGCAAGATGAAGAATGCTTGAACTCCTCAAAACAAACATGTGTTGAGCACCATGTTTATTTTAGAGTATAGCTTGACGGATCTTGACTCCGAGAGAAATCTTGAAGAACAATTGAAGAATGAAAGGAATCCTTGACGAACCACCATGCAGAGCCTCCATGAAGAACTCCGGTAAACAAAAGGATGATAAAAAAGAGAAGTTGACAACACAAGGTGAAGCCTTGCGATGATTTAGATGGAGCTTCGTGACGAGATAAAGCGGAAAACTTGGAACTCCAGAAAAGAAAAGATGAAGCGTCTCGAACCGAGAAATGTGACATGATGAACAACTCTGGAAAGAAGAAACTAGATCACTTGGATGAAACCATAATAAGAATTGCGTTATGCATATCCTTCACCAATTTAAATTGATGACAAGCAACAGATTTGGCATACTACTTATTCTCGTAGAAAGGATTAAGATAGATATTGCGCAAACTTGGGAAGGTCTTCAACGAACCACCGGTAGGACTTGAAAAGAACAAATGAATTGATATGATAAAGATGAGAGGAATCTTAAACAAAACTAACAAAGAAAAGATAGCAAAACACTGGGAAGAATTAGAAACGAATGAAAATGCTTGAGGGAATTTGATACAATAGAACGAAGAGATCATGAGCTGATTAGAGACTACTTGAATGGTACACCGGTAAGATTTGGAGAACGAGAGCTAAAAGTTGGAATGAATAATTCTGAGATGATGGGCTCCAAAGAACCAAACTGAAGAGACTCCTGAAATGCTCCGGATGGGTGAAAAGAATTCTCACAATCGAAAACAATTATGAGAGGATGGCATCAAGCTAGAACCATGAATCTTGAGGAGAATGGAGCAAGATTTAAGAGAAACTCTTCTTCGGTCTTCAAATGTTGAGAATGACGATGAGAAACACCACCATGAATTGTTGAGGCACTCCGGAATGAAAATTAGAAAGATTGAACCAACGATGAGAATTTGAAATATCTTGGAGAAAGACATTTGACTGATGATAACTCATTCTTACGTCAAACTTTGAAATGAATTTGAGAATAACTCCAGAAAAATTAGAAGGGTCAGGTAAGATCCTGGGAAAAGACCTGTGGGTTAGGGCCCACTCAAAAAAAATACACCGTTGAACGATTAAAAGAAAGATTGTGCCTGTTGAATTAAATGGCTTGAATAAGGTAAGACCTCGAAATAGCTTGAAAGGATTTCGAATAGAAACTTGAATCTTCTGGGATATCTTTAGCACTCCGGAACAATTGAATAGCATGCGAAGAATGATTAAGAGTTGCACCGGCATGAGAAAGCATTTGAAACGAGGAAAGGAATGTGATCAACACTGAAGGCTTAAATTTAATCCACCGAAAAAGAAAAAGAACGAAGAATGATGAACTTGAAGCTCCATTAGTATCTTCCTGAGAATCACCGGATGAGAACATTGACGGAAAAGAATGGAGAGACTTCCCATCAATAAAAGGATACTTGGTTAAAAAAATATAAGTCCTTGAAGAAAAGGGTGGGAGGGCGGGAAAACAAAGACGAGTTGGGACGGATGAAACAAACACCGTTGAGGAAACTTATAATTGATCTAGCAAATATTGGAAGGATATGATTAATTTGAAGAGAAGCACACCGGTTGGAAAGAATTGATAAGACAACCTAGATGATCAAGAAGGATTAACATCCACATAGAAATATGAGAACACCGCTTAGAATAAGGTGTGGAATCAACACTTGACTTCGAAGCAACTCGAATACCACAACTTAAAACAAAACAAAGGATTGGCTTGCAAAATAAGCCAGAAACAAACATATGATAGATCCCATATCGTATCATGTGTCTGTTGGAAAGATATTCTAGGAGCTACTTGAATTCCCACTTATAAACTCCCGAAACTTTCTGGTTATGCAATCTGGTGTTGGGGATACAGGGGACGTAATATATCCCACCCAAACTAACAATACCTAGATCCAGCTGTATCCATCCTTCAACACATAACCAAGAAACCTTCGGAAATCATTTACCTCAACCTTCGAAAAGCATCCGTTATACGAGTTATGGCAATACTCCCGAACTCCCGCCACGGTACTGGGTGGCGTCGAGGTGATCTCACCAACAACTGCATAAAAGAGATTTTCGATGTCGGCGAAACTCAGGTATTCCAGAACTGCAATGATAAAATTATGACGACAACACCTCAGAGCTCAACTCCCCGGGACACTGCCACAACCCCTAAATGTCAGGAGGCACCAAGAACAATGTTCTCATCACAAACCATCGAAACGATTCCAAGATACCCGTGTGATCCTAAAAAAATTAGTGAAATTTGAGGAGAGGAGAGTCAAAACTTCTACGTCAGGAGACCTCACCAAAGCGACGAAGGGACTGAGGAGTAAAAAGAATCCTACTCTCCGATATATATAATCCTAAGACTCAAAACATTTTTGTTCTAGACTCAACAACGCCAGCGATTCGATCAAGCAAGGGGGCTCCTAAGTCGGGGATGACTCTGATTACCAACTTGTAACACTCACGATGCGGCTATATCTCCCACGTGTCGAGGCACGACTTAGAGGCATAACCGCATTGTGGTTTTGTCGCAAGAAGGGTCATCTTCACACAATCCCATGTAATGAACAAGAATGGGATAAAGAGTGGGCTTACAATCGCCACTTCACAGAATACATAAATAAATTCATACATCATTCAGAGTACAATCAAGGTCCGACTACGGAACCAAAATAAAAGAAGACAACCCCAAATGCTAGATCCCCGATCGTCGCAACTGGGCTCCACTACTGATCATCAGGAAACGAAACATAGTAACGACCAAGGTCCTCGTCAAACTCCCTCTTGAGCTGGGTAGCATCGCCTGCACTGGTATCGTCGGCACCTGCCACTGTTTGGAAGTATCTGGTGAGTCACGAGGACTCGGCAATCACACACCCGCGAGATCAAGACTATTTAAGCTTATGGGTAGGAAAGGGTAGTGATGTGGAGCTGCAGCAAGCACTAGCATGTATGGTGGCTAACATATGCAAATAAGAGCGAGAAGAGAAGCAACGCAACGGTCGTGAACTAGAAGTGATCAAGAAGTGATCCTAAAACTACTTACGTTCATACATAACCCAAACCGTGTTCACTTCCCAGACTCCGCCGAGAAGAGACCATCACGGCTACACACGCGATTGATGGATTTTAATTAAGTCAAGTATCAAGTTCTCTACAACCGGATATTAACAAATTCCCATCTGCCACATAACCGCGGGCACGGCTCTCGAAAGTTTATACCCTGCAGGGGTGTCCCAACTTAGCCCATTATAAGCTCTCACGGTCAACGAAGGATATTCCTTCTCCCGGGAAGACCCGATCAGTCTCGGAATACCGGTTTACAAGACATTTTGACAATGGTAAAACAAGACCAGCAAGACCACCCGAATGTGCCGACAAATCCCGATAGGAACTACACACATCTCGTTCTCAGGGCACACCGGATGAGCCAGACGTCGGGTTGGCATAGACCCTGGTTGCCCAGGGGGCGCCGGACATCGCTCGGTTTGGACCAGCACTCAGAGGAACACTGGCCCGGGGGGGTAAATAAGATGACCCTTGAGTCTGCAGAACCCAAGGGAAAAAGGCTTAGGTAGGCAAATGGTAAAACCAAGGCTGGGCCTTGCTGGAGGAGTTTTATTCAAAGCGAACTGTCAAGGGGGTCCCATAAATCACCCAACCGCATAAGGAACGCAAAATCAAGGAACATAACACCGGTATGACGGAAACTAGGGCGGCAAGAGTGGAACAAAACACTAGGCATAAGGCCGAGCCTTCCACCCTTTTAAAGTATATAGATGCATTAATTAAATAAGAGATATTGTGATATCCCAACATATCCATGTTCCAACATGGAACCAACTTCAACTTCACCTGCAACTAGCAACGCTATGAGGGGCTGAGCAAAAGCGGTAACATAGCCAAACAACGGTTTGCTAGGAAAGGTGGGTTAGAGGCTTGACATGGCAATATGGGAGGCATGATATAGCAAGTGGTAGGTAGCGCGGCAAAGCAATAGAGCGAAGAACTAGCAAGCAAAGATAGAAGTGATTTCGAGGGTATGATCATCTTGCCTGAAATCCCGCTAGGAAGAAGAACGAGTCCATAAAGAAGACAAACAGACGTAGTCGAACGAATCCTCACAACTCCGGAACGAAACCGAAGCTAAAGAGAGAAGCAACCCGGAAAGAAACAAACAACATAGTAAACAACCACCACATACACATGGCATGATGCACAAACAAGTATGATGCCCGGTTTAATTATGCATGGCATGGCAAAGTGCACAAACAAAACTACAAGTTAAGTGGAGCTCAATATGCAACGAGTTGCATATTGACGAAACACCACATCAATTATTTAGTTCTCTCTCGTTTATGTACCCAACAATATTAAATGTTGATTAACAAGGCAGGAGGTGAAGCATAAGTAAACTAACTATTTAGGCAAGTTTAAATGAGGCCGGAACAACAAATAACAATTCCGGAAAATCCTCATATGCATATTTTGGAATTGGTACTGTTCTGCCCTAAACACAATTTTAATGTTGTTAAACAGCAAATTAAAGTGCACCATGTTAAACTAGGCATTTTTCTACCCCATTTACATATAAAGTTTATTTAAAAAGGAGCTACGGTTATTTAGTTATGAAATAAATCATTTTAACATGGCATTTAAGCAAATTAATGCAAACAGTAATTTAAACATTTTAAAGATGGACAAAAGTTGCATAAAATGAAACTAGATGAAATTCTAAGCATTTTTCATATATGAAGTATTTTAATCCGATGCACGGTTAATGAGTTATTATATGCATGAAGACTAGGGACTTTTCTGTAAAACAGCAAACTCCTGGATAAATAGCAATGCGTCCAGGTAAAAAAAACATCTACGGGCCGGATCTGAGATCTGGCCCAGGGCACGGGGGGAGCTGCTCACATCGGGCCAGAGGCCGGATCTGGAGTTGGGCCGGTGAGGAGCTGGAGCAGCCTGGGCCTTGGGGCGCTGGAGGGGAGGCAGCCCACGCGCGCGGTCAACGGGGCGAACGGCTGCGCTCTGCTTGTTGCAGAGGAAGAAGAGCTCGATCCCGAGAAGCGGACGATGGACCGCGGGAACGGCTGCCGGCGACGTGGGACTTGGGCGCGATGCTGGAGAGGAGGCAGGCTGCGGACGCGGCAGGAGGTGGGGCCCACAGGCTGACGTGGCGCCAACGCGGTCAATGCAGGCGGACGATGTAGAAGCAGCGCCGGCGACAGAAACTTGGCGCGAGGCGATGGAGTTGGCGAGCGCCTCGGAGCAGAGGAGGTGCAGGCAGGCAGTGGCGCAGCTATACAGGGCTCCGGCGACGTGGAGGCTTGGCGTGGGAATTGGTGAGGCGGAGGGCGGCGGCTTGATTCGAAGATGGACTTGGCGCGGGCGAGCAGGACAGCAGCAGTACTCGCCATGGACGAAGAAGACAGGCGATGGCGCGGCTGGAAGCAGTTCCCAAGGCAGGTGACGTGGATCTGGCCTGAGACGGGTCGCCAGCGACGGGGTCGTGCGGGCGCGCGCTGTGCAAGGAGGAGCTCGGGCGACAGGGATGGCTACGGCTGATGGTTCTCTGACGGAAAAAGAAAACGAGACAGAGATGTGAGAGGGAGAAGAGAGAAGCAGGAAAGGAAGGGGCGGCGCAGGGCTTATCTGCTGGTGGTGGTTGCCCGTGGCGAGGTTTGCCGGGGCAGCGGGGTCGCGAGGTTGGAGGAGCTCGAACCTCGGGAGCGCTCCACGAGGCTGGATCGAGACCGACTGTTCTGGGAGGCTGGATCGGGGCTTCTGGATCTGACGAACTGGGGGCACGGGAGCCATTGGATGTCGATCTGACGGCTCCAGATGGGTGGATGGTTGGTGGATCTGTTGAGATGACTGGCTGTGCGTGGGTTGGTGAGGAGGGGATCTGGGAGGATCCCAAGGGAGAGAGTGGCGGCGGCGCACTCGGGATTGGAGGGAGTTTGTCTGCCTAGGGTCTAGGGTTTATCTGTTATATAGCAAGTGGGTTAGGTAAGGGGCTATCGGACCTCTCCGATCGTAATCGGACGGCTGAGAAAATATAGGTTAGGAAGTCCAATTAAGAGAACGGAGATGTTTTATAGATGTTTGGGGATGATCCGGACCCAATGGTCATGACTGAGCGGTACGGGTTCGGGACAGCTTCGGACGCGCACACAAGGGGGTTTGTGCACTGCACAGAGAGACTCCGGTTTAGGCAGGAGGGCAAACGAATAACAAGGTTGGTCTCGGAACGGTCAACGAAAGCAAGGGGGGACACGGCAACTATGAGCGGATGCAAGTTTTAAAAACAATGACGACAACGAGTGCCGATGCAATGCGGATGATGCCATGATGAAATGCAACCAACAAAAATAAAACACACGGCGAACACGAAATATATGGAAGTCTTCTGGAGCGTCGGTCACGGGGCGTTACAAGGCGCTCCGTGAGCTACGTCGCCTGTAGCTGGCGGAGGGTGAGGCGGAGAGAGGGACGGCATAGGGGAGCCCCCTGCGGCACGGACGAGCTCGATGATGCGGTCGAGCCAGTCCTCGTAGAGGTTGTCGACCGGGCGGTAGCGCAGGAGCTCGTGCGCCATGAGGAGCATGGCCCGTGCGTCCATGGGAGCGCGAGGAGCGTGGGACGAGGAACCGGCCGGGGTCAGTGATGGAATGGCAGTGCGGCCGTCCCGCTGCACCGAGGGGTGCAGCGAGGATGCTTGCTGCTCGTTCCCCTCCGGGCCGGTGGCGGCGTTGGCGGCAGGGGACGGAGAACGATGAGGTGGCCCACCAACGGGAGCCGTCTGAGCGACGCGGGTGGCTAGGGCAGCCCGGCGCTCAGCACGAGCATGGCGAGCGTCCGCCATGGAGGCGACGGAGCAACTGGACGTGAGATGACGGGAAGGAAGCTCCTGCGCATCCCTACCTGGCGCGCCAAATGTCGGATCACGGGTTCCGGCAAAACTGAGTGCACGGAGATTTCCTCCCTACCGATCTACACCCTAGCTCGCTAAGATCTCACGGACGAACTCGACGAACTCGCAACACAAAGACACAAGATTTATACTGGTTCGGGCCACCGTTGTGGTGTAATACCCTACTCCAGTGTGGTGGTGGTGGATTGCCTCTTGGGCTGATGATGAACAGTACAAAGGAAAGAACAGCCTCCTCAGGTTGAGGTGTTCTTGTGCTTGGCGAACTTGTGTGTGTGAGATGCCTCTCAATGGGTTATCCCCCCTCTACTGTGGTGGCTAGTTCTACTTATATAGGCCCTGGTCCTCTCCCCAAATATTGAGCGGGAAGGGAGCCAACAACGGTCAATTTGAAAGGGGACAACTAGTACAGCTTATCCTGACAAAGAGCGGTCTTCGCCTGCGAAAGGCTCTGGTGGTGACGCCGTCTTGGGCTCCATGGTGACCTCCGTCCTGCCGTCCTGCTGGTCTTGGTCTCGTTGCACTGATATGGAAACCTTTGTTTGATGCCTCGGTACTCCGCGCCTGCGCTTGCCTCCTTAGCACCAAAGAGGAAACAAAGACGCTGCGCGCGCTGGCGCCCGCCTGGCACCCACCCGATCTTGATCGTCATGGCTCACGTCATGAGAGCCTCGCGAGGTTTGCCTTGCCTTGATTTCTCCGCTCCTCGTGAGGCAGCCTGGTGAGGCCGCTCCTGAGGAGGTCTTGCGTCGTCCGCCTCGCGAGGCTTGGCCCCTCGCGAGGGTCTTGAATGACTTGTTGATGAAGATGGTCCGTACAGGCCTGCAGCACAGCCACGTCGTGGGCCGCAGGCAGGCAAGTCTGGGGACCCCCGTTCCCAGAATGCCGACAGTTATCGTCAAGGTGAACGAAGGAGGAATCACCCTCGAGGTCCACTCTTGAGGAGTTGCACGACAGTGTCATTATCGGAAGTGGAGAAGGAGGAATCACCCTCGATGAAATTCCACCTGATGTTATCGTCAAGGTGAACGAAGGAGGAATCAGTGTCGTTATCAGAAGTGGAGAAGGAGGAATCACCCTCGATGACCATAACCGATGAACTAACCTACAAGGTTAACATTAGAAGTGCTGATGAGGTATCACCCTCGGCACTCAATAGTAACCCAGTAGTGTCGAGCAACTAAGGGGAAAGTGATGTGCGGTGCCGGGGCCTGGTCTTTGATCCCATTGATCGGGTCTTCTGATAATCCAGCAGGGCAGTCGGGACAAAGTGGGGGTCTCTGAGTGGTCTCTACCCAGCCTATACTAAACATTTTAGGATAAGCAGGTAGGTAAGAACAGCAGGTTACAATAAACAGGCTATGCAACAGAGTAGGATCATACAAAAAGTAGTAGCAGTTCTAATGCAAGCATAAGGGAGAAGGGAATGGGCGATATTGGAATGCTCAAGGGGGGTTTGCTTGCCTGGAAGCTCTACTAAAAAGGAAGAAGTGTCGTTGCCGACGTAGTCGATCACCGGGGCATCATCGGCCTCGGGGTCTACCGGAGAGAAGAGGGGGAAGAAACAGTAAATATAAGCAAACAGATGCAACACTAAGCATGACATGACAATATGCAGAGCTAGGGGTGTTCTAACGCAGTACAACACGTTGCAGACGGAGAGGGAAAACATCCGAAGAGGTTTTCCGGTGTTTGGCGTTTTCCGGAGAAAAGAAAAGAGGGGAAAAGTTCCATGTTCAACATGCTAGGGGCATGTGAGAGATGAACGGCCCGCGTATTCGGATTCATTGGATTTTTCTGAGCAACTTCCATATACAAAGTTTTTCGATCTGAGCTACGGTTTAATTTCTATGAATTTTCAAAGGTTTTAGACATTTTCTAGAATTTATTTTATTTATCTAATTCAACATTATCCAGAATAGTATGAGATGACGTCAACACGACGTAGTGGTGATGTCAGCGGTCAACAGTCCGTTGACCAGAGTCAAACCTGACCTATGGGTCCAGCGGGACCCACATGTCAGTGACTGTGGCACTAACAGGGGGGTTAGTCTAAACTAATTAGGTTAATTAGTGGGTGGACCCGAGTAGTCAGTGAGTGGTTAGTATTTAAATTATCTCATTAATTAAATAACAAATTATCTATTTAACTAAAATCATTTAATCACGCGGGACCCGCGTGTCAGTGAGTTGACCCAGTCAACCAGTCAACTGGCCCACCCGTCAGTGGCACAGGGGACCCACGCATCAGTCCACGTCGAATGCCGCCGGCATCGGCGCCGGAGAACGCTCCGACGACCAAATCTGCGGCGGTGCGGCCTCGGATGTGGCCGGACATCGTGCTTCGGCCACCATTTTGCGTGCATTTGGGCGCGTTCTAAAGTGAGGACCAAACCGCGTCGATCTGCGGCGGTCTCGCGGCCAGGGAGGCTCTACGGCGACGACGGCGAGCAGGTCGGCGGCGGAGCTCGCGGGTGTGCTACGGGGAGGCGGTTGCGGTGCGAATTTGCGCGCGCGTTCGGGCTCATTCGAACGCGGGAACATAACCGCATCATTCTTGAAGGAAATATGCCCTAGAGGCAATAATAAAGTTGTTATTTTATATTTCCTTATATCATGATAAATGTTTATTATTCATGCTAGAATTGTATTAACAGGAAACTTAGTACATGTGTGAATACATAGACAAACAGAGTGTCCCTAGTATGCCTCTACTTGACTAACTCGTTAATCAAAGATGGTTAAGTTTCCTGACCATAGACATGTGTTGTCATTTGATGAACGGGATCACATCATTAGAGAATGATGTGATGGACAAGACCCATCCGTTAGCTTAGCATTATGATCGTTTAGTTTTATTGCGATTGCTTTCTTCATGACTTATACATATTCCTCTGACTATGAGATTATGCAACTCCCAAATACCGGAGGGACACCTTGTGTGCTATCAAACGTCACAACGTAACTGAGCGATTATAAAGATGCTCTATAGGTGTCTCCGAAGGTGTTTGTTGGGTTGGCATAGATCAAGATTAGTATTTGTCACTCTGTGTATCGGAGAGGTATCTCTGGGCCCTCTCGGTAATGCACATCACTATAAGCCTTGCAAGCAATATGACTAATGAGTTAGTTGCAAGATGATGCATTACGTAACGAGTAAAGAGACTTGCCGGTAACGAGATTGAACTAGGTATGATGATACCGACGATCAATCTTAGGCAAGTAACATACCAATGACAAAGGGAATGACGTATGTTGTTATGCGGTTTGACCGATAAAGATCTTCATAGAATATGTAGGAGCCAATATGAGCATCTAGGTTCCACTATTGGTTATTGACCTGAGATGTGTCTTGGTCATGTCTGCATAGTTCTCGAACCCGTAGGGTCCGCACGCGTAACGTTCGATGATGGTTTGTATTATGAGTTATTTGTTTTGTGATCGAAGTTTGTTAGGAGTCCCGGATGAGATCACGGACATGACGAGGAGTCTCGAAATGGTCAAGAGGTAAAGATTCATATATTGGAAGGTTATATTCAGACATCGGAATGGTTCCGAGTGATCCGGGTATTTTATCGGAGTACCGAGGGGTTACCGGAACCCCCTAGGGGAAATCATGGGCCTCATTGGCCATGGGAGAGAAGAGGGGACAGCCCACAAGGGGGAGGCGCCCCTCCCCAAGTAGAGTCCGAATAGGAAGGGGAGGGGGCGCGGCCCCCCTTTCCCTCTTCCCCTCCTCTCCTTCCCTCTTTCCCCCTCCGTTGGAAGGAAAAGGTGGGGGGGCGAATCCTACTTGGACTAGGAGTCCAAGTAGGACTCCCCCCTTGGCGCGCCCCTCCTAGGCCGCCGGCATCCTCCTCCCCCCTTTATATACGGGGGCGGGGGGCACCCCAAAGGCACACCAATAGTTCTCTTAGCCGTGTGTGGTGCCCCCCTCCACAGTTTACTCCTCAGGTCATAGCGTCGTAGTGCTTAGGCGAAGCCCTGCGCAGATCAAATCACCATCACCGTCACTACGCCGTTGTGCTGACGGAACTCTCCCTCGACCCTCTGCTGGATCAAGAGTTCGAGGGACGTCATCGAGCTGAACGTGTTCGGAACTCGGAGGTGTCGTACGTTCGGTACTAGATCGGTTGGATCGTGAAGACGTTCGACTACATCAACCGCGTTAACCTAACGCTTCCGCTTTCATTCTACGAGGGTACGTGGACACACTCTCCTCTCTCGTTGCTATGCATCTCCTAGATAGATCTTGCGTGATCGTAGGAAAATTTTGAAATACTACGTTCCCCAACAGTGGCATCAGAGCCAGGTCTATGCATAGATGATATATGCACGAGTAGAACACAATGAGTTGTGGGTGATAACAGTCATACTGCTTACCACTAGCGTCTTACTTTGATATGGCGGTATTGTTGGAAGAAGGGGCCCGGACCGACATTACATGACCGCGTTCATGAGACTGGTTCTACCGACGTGCTTAACACAGGTGGCTGGCGGGTGTCTGTTTCTCCAACTTTAGTTGAATCGAGTTTGACTATGGCCGGTCCTTGTTGAAGGTTAAAATAGCACACTTGATGAAAAATCGTTGTGGTTTTGATGCGTAGGTAAGAACGATTCTTGCTAGAAGCCCGTAGCAGCCACGTAAAACTTGCAACAACAAAGTAGAGGACGTCTAACTTGCTTTTGCAGGGCATGTTGTGATGTGATATGGTCAAGACGTGATGAGATATAAATTATTGAATGAGATGATCATGTTTTGTGAAAGTTATCGACAACTGGCAGGAGCCTTATGGTTGTCGCTTTATTGTATGAAATGCAATCGCCATGTAATTGCTTTACTTTCTCACTAAGCGGTAGCAATAGTCGTAGAAGCAATAGTTGGCAAGATGACAACGAAGCTATGACGGAGATCAAAGTGTCAAGCCGGTGACGATGGAGATCATGACGGTGCTTTGGAGATGGAGATCAAAGTCACAAGATGATGATGGCCATATCATGTCACATATTTTGATTGCATATGATGTTTATCCTTTATGCATCTTATTTTGCTTAGTAAGGCGGTAGCATTATAAGATGATCCCTCACTAAATTTCAAGGTATAAGTGTTCTCCCTGAGTATGCACCGTTGCTATAGTTCGTCGTTCCGAGACACCACGTGATGATCGGGTGTGATAAGCTCTATGTTCACATACAACTGGTGCAAGCTAGTTTTGCACATGCAGAATACTCGGGTTAAACTTGACGAGCCTAGCATATGCAGATATGGCCTCGGAACACTGAGACCGAAAGGTCGAGAGTGGATCATATAGTAGATACGATCAACATAGTGATGTTCACCATTGAAAACTACTCCATCTCACGTGATGATCGGACATGGTTTAGTTGATATGGATCACGTGTTCATTTAGATGACTAGAGGGATGTCTATCTAAGTGGGAGTTCTTATGTAATATGATTAATTGAGCTTTAATTTATCATGAACTAAGTCCTGATAGTTTTTCATATCTATCTTGTAGATCAATATCTTGCGATGTAGCTCCCCGTTTATTTTTATGTTCCTAGAGAAAAAAAAGTTGAAATATGATAATACCAATGATGCGGACTGGGTCCGTGATCTGAGGATTATCCTCGTTGCTGCACAGAAGAATTATGTCCTTGATGCACCGCTAAGTGACGGACCTGTTGCAGGAGCAGATGCAGACGTTATGAACGTTTGGCAAGCTCGGTATGATGACTACATGATAGTTTAGTGCGCCATGCTTTACGGCATAGAACCGGGATTTCAAAAATGTTTTGAACACCACGGAGCATATAAGATGTTCCAAGAGCTGAAATTGGTATTTCAGACTCATGCCCAAGTCGAGAGGTATGAGACCTCTGACAAGTACTTTGCCTAGAAGATGGAGGAGAATAACTCAACCAGTGAGCATGTGCTCAGAATGTCTGAGTACCACAATTGCTTGAATCAAGTGGGAGTTAATCTTCCAGATAAGATAGTGATTGACAAAGTTCTCTAGTCACTATCACCAAGTTACTGGAACTTCGTGATGAACTGTAATATGCAAGGGATGACGAAAACGATTCCCGAGCTCTTCGCGATGCTAAAATTGGCGAAGGTAGAAATCAAGAAAGAGCATCAAGTGTTGATGGTTAACAAGACAACTAGTTTCAAGAAAATGGGCAAAGGAAAAGAAAGGTAACTTCAAGAAATAATTGCAAGCAAGTTGCCACTCCCGTGAAGAAACTCAAAACTAGACCCAAGCCTGAAACTGAGTGCTTCTACTACAAAGGAAATGGTCACTGGAAGCAGAACTACCCCAAATACTTGGCGGATAAGAAGGATGGCAAAGTGAACAAAGGTATATATGATATACATGTTATTAATGTGTAAATTTACTAGTGTTCATAGAAACCCGTGGGTATTTGATACCGGTTTAGTTGTTGAGATTAGTAACTCAAAACAGGAGTTGCAGAATGAACAGAGACTAGTTAAGAGAGAAGTGACAATGTGTGTTGGAAGTGATTCCAAGATTGATACGATCACCATTGCACACTCCCTCTACCTTCGGGATTAGTGTTGAACCTAAAATAAAAGTTATTTGGTGTTTGCGTTGAGCATGAATATGATTGGACCATGTTTATTGCAAAACGGCTACTCATTTAAGTCAGAGAATAATTGTTGTTCTGTTTACATGAATAAAACCTTCTGTGGCCATACACCCAAGGTGAATGGTTTATTGAATCTCGATCATAGTGACATAAATATTCATTAATATTGATGCCAAAAGATGCAAAGTTGATAATGATAGTGCAACATATTTCTGGAAGAGCCGTTTAGGTCATATTGGTGTAAAGCGCATGAAGAAACTCCATGCGGATGGATTTTTGGAATCACTTGATTATGAATCATTTGATGCTTGCGAACCATGCCTCATGGGCAAGATGACTGAGGCTCCGTTCTCCGGAACAATGGAGCGAGCCACTAACGTATTGGAAATAATACATACCGATGTATGCGGTCCGATGAGTGTTGAGGCTCGCGGCGGGTATCGTTATTTTCTGACCTTCACAGATGATTTGAGCAGATATGGGTATATCTACTTGATGAAACACAAGTCTGAAATATTTAAAAAGTTTAAAGAATTTCAGAGTGAAGTGGAAAATCATCGTAACAAGAAAATAAAGTTTCTACGATCTGATTGCGAAGGCGAATTTTTGAGTTACGAGTTTGGTCTTCATTTAAAACAATGTGGAATAGTTTCACAACTCACGCCACCTGGAACACCACAGCGTAATGGTGTGTCCGAACGTCGTCACCGTACTTTATTAGATATGGTGCGATCTATGATGTCTCTTACCGATTTACCACTATCTTTTGGGGTTATGCATTAGCGACAGCTGAATTCATGTTAAATAGGGCACCATCTAAATCCGTTGAGACGATACCGTATGAACTGTGGTTTGGCAAGAAACCGAAGTTGTCGTTTCTTAAAGTTTGGGGTTGCGATGCTTATATGAAAAAGCTTTAGCCTGATAAGCGCGAACCCAAATCGGAGAAGTGCGTCTTCATAGGATAACCAAAAGAAACTGTTGGGTGCACCTTCTATCACATATCCGAAGGCAAAAATCTTTATTGCTAATAATGGATCCTTTCTAGAGAAGGAGTTTCTCTCGAAAGAAGTGAGTGGGAGGAAAGTAGAACTTGATGAGGTAATTGTACCTTCTCTCGAATTGGAAAGTAGCTCATCACAGAAAACCGTTCCCGTGATGCCCGCACCAACTAGTCAGGAAGCTAATGATAATGATCATGAAACTTCAGATCAAGTTACTACCAAACCTCGTAGGTCAACCAGAGCACGTTCCGCACCAGAGTGGTACGGTAATCCTGTTCTGGAAGTCATGTTACTAGACCATGACGAACCTACGAACTATGAGGAAGCGATGATGAGCCCAGATTCCGCGAAATGGCTTGAGGCCATGAAATCTGAGATGGGATCCATGTATGAGAACAAAGTATGGACTTTGATTGACTTGCCCGATGATCGGCGAGCCATTGAGAATAAACGGATCTTCAAGAGGAAGACGAACGCTAATAGTAGTGTTACTATCTACAAAGCTTGACTTGTTGCGAAAGGTTTTCGACAAGTTCAAGGGGTTGACTACGATGAGACCTTCTCACCCGTAGCGATCCTTAAGTCTGTCCGAATCATGTTAGCAATTGCCGCATTTTATGATTATGAAATTTCGCAAATGGATGTCAAAACTGCATTCCTTAATGGATATCTTAAAGAAGAGTTGTATATGATGCAACCAGAAGGTTTTGTGGATCCTAAAGGTGCTAACAAAGTGTGCAAACTCCAGTGATCCATCTATGAACTGGTGCAAGCATCTCGGAGTTGGAATATACGCTTTGGTGAGTTGATCAAAGCATAGTTTTATACAGACTTGCGGTGAAGCCTGTATTTACCAGAAAGTGAGTGGGAGCACTACAGCCTTTCTGATTAGTATACGTGAATGACATATTGTTGATCGGAAATGATGTAGAATTTTCTAGAAAGTATAAATGGGTGTTTGAAAGGAGTTTTTCAAAGAAAGACCTCGGTGAAGCTACTTACATATTGGGCATCAAGATCTATAAAGATAGATCAAGATGCTTGATAAGACTTTCGATGAGTACATACCTTGATAAGATTTTCAAGGAGTTCAAAATGGATCAGTTAAAGAAGGAGTTCTTGCCTTAGTTGTAAGGTATGAAGTCGACTAAGACTGAAAACCCGACCACGGCAGAAGATAGAGAGAGAATGAAAGTCATTCCCTATGCCTCAGCCATAGGTTCAATAAAGTATGCCATGTTGTATACTAGATCTATTGTGTACCTTGCCATGAGTTTGTCAAAGGGGTACAATAGTGATCCAGGAGTAGATCACTTGACAGCGGTCAAAATTATCCTTAGAGGACTAAGGAAATATTTCTCGGTTAGAGTTCATCGTAATGAGTTACGTTGATACAAGCTTTAACCCCGATCTGGATAAATCTAAGTCTCAATCTAGATACATATTGAAAGTGGGAGCAATTAGCTAGAGTAGCTCCATGCAGAGCATTGTAGACATAGAAACTTGCAAAATACATACGGATCTGAATGTGGCAGACCCATTGACTAAACTTCTCTCACAAGAAAAACATGATCACACCTTAGTACTCTTTGGGTGTTAATCACATGGCGATGCGAACTAGATTATTGACTCTAGTAAACCCTTTGGGTGTTGGTCACATGGCGATGTGAACTATGGGTGTTAATCACATGGTGATGTGAACTATTGGTGTTAAATCACATGGCGATGTGAACTAGATTATTGACTCTAGTGCAAGTGGGAGACTGAAGGAAATATGCCCTAGAGGCAATAATAAAGTTGTTTTATATTTCCTTATATCATGATAAATCTTTATTATTCATGCTAGAATTGTATTAACCGGAAACTTAGTACATGTGTGAATACATAGACAAACAAAGTGTCCCTATTATGCCTCTACTTGACTAGCTCGTTAATCAAAGATGGTTAAGTTTCCTGACCATAGACATGTGTTGTCATTTGATGAACGGGATCACATCATTAGAGAATGATGTGATGGACAAGACCCATCCGTTAGCTCAGCATTATGATCGTTTAGTTTTATTGCGATTGCTTTCTTCATGACTTATACATATTCCTCTGACTATGAGATTATGCAACTCCCAAATACCGGAGGAACACCTTGTGTGCTATCAAACGTCACAACGTAACTGAGCGATTATAAAGATGTTCTATAGGTGTCTCCGAAGGTGTTTGTTGGGTTGGCATAGATCAAGATTAGTATTTGTCACTCTGTGTATCGGAGAGGTATCTCTGGGCTCTCTCGGTAATGCACATCACTATAAGCCTTGCAAGCAATGTGACTAATGAGTTAGTTGCAAGATGATGCATTACGGAACGAGTAAAGAGACTTGCCGGTAACGAGATTGAACTAGGTATGATGATACCGACGATTGAATCTCGGGCAAGTAACATAACGATGATAAAGGGAATGACGTATGTTGTTATGCGGTTTGATCGATAAAGATCTTCGTAGAATATGTAGGAGCCAATATGAGCATCCAGGTTCCGCTATTGGTTATTGACCTGAGATGTGTCTCGGTCATGTCTGCATAGTTCTCAAACCCGTAGGGTCTGCACGCTTAACGTTTGATGACGGTTTGTATTATGAGTTATGTGTTTTGGTGACCAAAGTTTGTTCGGAGTCCCGGATGAGATCAAGGACATGACGAGGAGTCTCGAAATGGTCGAGAGGTAAAGATTCATATATTGGAAGGTTATATTCGGACATCGGAATGGTTCCGAGTGATCCGGTATTTTATCGGAGTACCGAGGGGGTTACCGGAACCCCCCGGGGGAAATCATGGGCCTCATGGGCCATGGGAGAGAAGAGGGGACAGCCCACAAGGGGGAGCCCCCCCCCCCCCACAAGTGGAGTACGAATAGGAAGGGGTGGGGGCGCGGCCCCCCTTTCCCTCTTCCCCTCCTCTCCTTCCCTCTTTCCCCCCTCCGTTGGAAGGAAAAGGTGGGGGGGGGCGAATCCTACTTGGACTAGGAGTCCAAGTAGGACTCCCCCTTGGCGCGCCCCTCCTAGGCCGCCGGCCTCCTCCTCCCCCCTTCATATACGGGGGCGGGGGGCACCCCAAAGGCACACCAATAGTTCTCTGATACATCTCCAATGTATCTATAATTTATGAAGTATTCATGCTATTATATTATCCATCTTAGATGTTTTATATGCATTTATATGCTATTTTATATGATTTTTGGGACTAACGTATTAACCTAGAGCCTAGTGCCAGTTTCTGTTTTTCCTTGTTTCTGAGTTTTATAGAAAAGGAATACCAAACGGAGTCCAATTGACGTGCCAATTTTTGACGATTTTTTATGGACCAAAAGAAGCCCAAGGAGCATCGGAGATGGACCAGAAGAGTCCCAAGACGTCCACAAGGGTGGAGGGCATGCCCTACCCCCTGGGCACGCCCTCCTATCTCGTGGACGACTCGAAGAGCCCCCTGACGTGAGACCGACGCCAAAAATTCCTATAAATACAGAAACCTCCAGAAAATAACCTAGATCGGAAGTTTCGCCACCGCAAGCCTCTGTAGCCACGAGAAATCAATCTAGGCCCTCTCTGGCACCCTGCCGGAGGGGGCCATCATCACCCGAGGCCATGGAGGAGGATCCCGAACGGCCCATCATCGCCATGAAGGCCAAGGACCAGAGGGAGAACCTCTCCCCATCTAGGGGGAGGCCATGGAGGAGGAAGCACAAGGGGGAGAACCTCTCCTCCTCTCTCTTGGTGGCGCCGGAGTGCCATCGGGAGGGGAATCATCGTCGCGGTGATCGTCTTCATCAACATCACCATCATCATCACCTTCCGCATCTATTTTACGCGGTCCTCTCTCCCGCACCCCGCTGTAGTCCCTACTTGAACATGGTGCTTTATGCCACATATTATGATCCAATGATGTGTTGCCATCCTATGATGTTTTGAGTAGATATCCTTTGTCTTTGGGTTGATTGATGATCTAGATTGGTATGAGTTGTATGTTTTATTTTGGTGCTGTCCTATTGTGCCCTCCGTGTCGCGCAAGCGTGAGGGATTCCTGCTGTAGGGTGTTGCAATACGTTTATGATTCGCTTATAGTGGGTTGCTTGAGTGACAGAAGCATAAACCCGAGTAAGGGGGTTTTGCGTATGGGATAAAGGGGACTTGATGCTTTAATGCTATGGTTGGGTTTTACCTTAATGATCTTTAGTAGTTGCGGATGCTTGCTAGAGTTCCAATCATAAGTGCATATGATCCAAGAAGAGAAAGTATGTTAGCTTATGCCTCTCCCTCATATGAAATTGCAATGACGACTACCGGTCTTGTTAACAATTGCCTAGGACAATTCCGCACACCGATCCATCATTATTCCACACTCGCTATTTATAATATTTAGTAATATATTCTAACTTTATGATAACAGCACCTACTTTTATGTTTTAGCTCTCCGATATCATGCAAAGTTATCCTCTTCATACCCACAACGTAGTTTTATTTCTCGTTTCTAGTTGGAAGCAAACGTTCGGTGTACGTAGAGTCGTATCAGTGGCAGATAGGACTTGAGAGAATATTGATCTTACCTTTAGCTCCTTGTGGGTTCGACACTCCATACTTATCACTTCCACCATTGGGAATTGCTACGATGATTCCCTGCACTTGGGGATTATCAAGCTCTTTTCTGGCGCCGTTGCCGGGGAGCAATAGCGTGGGGTTGATATTCTCGTGTGTGCTTGTTTGCTTTCTTCACTAAGTAGATTTTGTTTTTCCTTTTTGTTTCTGTTTAGTTGTGGGTGAAACATACAAAAAAATTAAAGAATGAAAATACAAAAAAAATTACTTGCCTCTCATGCCTAAAAAGTTTTTCAATAAGAGAAGTGATTGGAAGGTTATGCATTGGAGAAGTGAGGGTCGACCTTGAACACTTGTGTTCATGCTCATGGAAACAATGTAAAAAATTTCATGGAAGCTTCTCTGAAAATAATTATCCCCTTGTATATATCCATTGTATTATAAAAATAATGTGCCAAGCTTCGGTTTTAGGATGATTAGATTGCTTGTTTACTATGTGCAGTACAAAAACAGAAACTTTGGCTGTAGTGCGTGAATTTAAATTTTTTAGTGGGAAGTCAAATGGGTCTGAAACTTTTTGCACATTACTTCTGTACAAATTGTTTAAATTTTCATATTTTTTAGAATTTTTTGGAGTTACAGAAGTTTACTAAACTTCCAGATTACTACAGACTGTCCTGTTTTTGACAGATTCTGTTTTCTATGTGTTGTTCGCTTATTTTGATGAATCTATGGGTAGTATCGGGGGGTATGAACCATGGTGAAGTTGGAATACAGTAGATATAGTTCTAATATGAATTGGAATAAGTTTGCAACAGTACCTAAAGGTAGTGATTTGCTTTATTATACTAACGGATCTCACAAAGTTTTTGTTAAAGTTTTGTGTGGATGAAGTGTTCGAAGATCGAGGAGCTATCAATATGAGAAGAATAAAGAGAGGCAAGAGTTCAAGCTTGGGGATGCCCAAGGCACCCCAAGTAAATATTCCAAGGATACTCAAGCATCTAAGCTTGGGGATGCCCCGGTTGGCATCCCATCTTTCTTCTTCAACAATTATCGGTATACCTCGGTTTTTGTTTTGTTCACATGATTTGTGTCCTTTGTGTTTTTCTTTTTCTTTAAGAACCATGCTAGTATGAGATGTCCCTTCATCAATTTATAGAATGATTCATGTGCTTCACTTATATCTTTTGAGTATGACCTTATAGAATGCTCTTTGTGCTTCACTTAAATCTTTTGAGTATGGTTTTATAGAATGCTTCGTGTGCTTCACTTATATATTTTGAGCTTGGATATTGGTTAGTCTATATTAATTGTAGAATGCTCCATGAACTTCACTTATATCTTTTGGAGTATGAATAATACTATCATCTAAAGCGGGTTTGGAAGAGTGTCAACTTTAGGAATTAGTGATCCCACTATTCCGAATGAGAAGAATTTTGCTTATGTGGAGAGTAGAAAAATTTCTATGCTTGTAGATCATGAAAAGAATGCTTTATGTGATGGTTATATTGTTGAATTCATTCATGATGCTACTGAAAATTATTATGAGGGAGGAATATATGCTTGTAGGAGTTGCAATAATATCAAGTTTCCTCTCTATGTGCTTAAAGTTTTGAAGTTATACTTGTTTTGCCTTCCTATGCTAGTTGATTCTTGTTCCTATAAATTATGTGCTCACAAAATCCCTAGGCATAGGAAGTGGGTTAGATTTAAATGTGCCAGTCATATTCTTCATGATGCTCTCTTTATGTTTCAATTCTTATCTTTTATGTGAGCATCATTGAAATCATCATGCCTAGCTAAAAGGCATTAAAGAAAAGCGCTTGTTGGGAGACAACCCAATATTTACCCTTACTGTTTTTGTGTGTTTACATGATTAAGCTACTGTAGTAATCATGTTTTATAGCTTTTGTTTCAATAAAGTGCCAAGTAAGACCTTTGGGAAGACTTGGGTGAAAGTTAATGTGATCTTGCTGTAAAAAACAGAAACTTTGCGCTCACGAGATTAGCTGCCATTTTTTACAGAAGAGTGATTTTGAGTTGATTCTTTTTGCAGAAGATTAATAGACAAATTCCTCACGTCCACCAATTTATTTCATAATTTTTGGAGTAGCAGAAGTATGGTTGCTGTTCAGATCATTACAGACTGTTCTGTTTCTGACAGATTCTGTTTTCATTGCATAGTTTGCTTGTTTTCTAGTTTCTATGGCTTATATTTCTCAATATAAATTGTAGAAATGATATGGTACAGTAGGCATTGTGTGAGAACAATTATGAACCTTGTCTTTGACAGTACCAAAGTGAATGGTTTACTCTTTATCATACTAACCTATCTCACGAAGTTCCGTTAAGTTTTGTGTGATTGAAGTTTTCAAGCTTTGGGTGAGATATCGATATGAGGAGAATAAGAAGTGGAAAGACCCTAAGCTTGGGGATGCCCAAGGCACCCCAAGGTAATATTCAAGGAAGACTCAAGCGCCTAAGCTTGGGGATGCCCCGGAAGGCATCCCCTCTTTCGTCTTCAAAACTATCGGTATACCTTACTCAGAGCTATATTTTATTCATCACATGATATGTGTTTTGCTTGGAGCGTATTTTCAATTTTACTTGCTGTTTGAATAAAATCATTGGATCTGAAATCTTGAATGAAAAAGAATCCTCCCATGGCTAGTTAATTATTTGACTACTCAATGTTCTTCACTTATATCTTTTTGGAGTAGTTTGTCATTTACTCACGTGCTTCACGTATATCCTATGAGTAAATGGTTGAATGAATTGAATATCATAAATCTGAATTTATATACATTTAATATGCTTATAACATGGGGAGTAACGACTTCACACATAATAAGTATAGGTAGTAAACTTATTCAAAGTTAGCAAACGCAGAATTGGTCACTTGAACAATTCATGAAAGAATATTGAAGGAAGAGAGATTTCACATATAAATACACTATCTTGGATATCTTTTGTAATTGTGAGCACTCATTAAAATATGACATGCTAAAAGGTTGATGTTGGACAAGCAAGACAACTTACTGGGTTATGTTCTCCTATATCCGAAACGTTATAATATCTTGGATCATCCAACATGTTGAGCTTGCCTTTCCCTCTCATGCTAGCCAAATTCTTTGCACCAAGTAGAAATACTACTTGTGCTTCCAAACATCCCTTAAACCAGTTTTGCCATGAGAGTCCACCATACCTACCTATGGATTGAGTAAGATCCTTCAAGTAAGTTGTCATCGGTGCATGCAATAAAAATTGCTCTCTAAATATGTATGATCTATTAGTGCGAAGAAAATAAGCTTTATACGAACTTGTGATAGGGAAGAAATAAAAGCGACGGACTGCATAATAAAGGTCTTTATCACAAGCGGCAATATAAAGTGACGTTCTTTTGCATTAAGATTTTGTGCATCCAACCATAAAAGCGCATGACAACCTCTGCTTCCCTCTGCGAAGGGCCTATCTTTTACTTTTATCTTCTACCCTTATACAAGAGTCATGGTGATCATCACCTTTCCTTTTTACACTTTTTCCTTTGGCAAGCACTTTGTGTTGGAGCGATCCGGATATATATATATATCCACTTGGATGTTGGGTTTCCTAAAGTATTATTGTTGACATTACCCTTGAGGTAAAAGGTTGGGAGGCGAAACTATAAGCCCCTATCTTTCTCTGTGTCCGATTAAAACTTTGAACCCATAAATATCACGTGAGTGTTAGCAATTGTGAAAGACTATATGATAGTTGAGTATGTGGGATTTGCTAAATCAAAGCTCTTACATAGACCCTTCCTGAAAATAAGATGAATTGCAATTGTTTGATGACTGAGAACATAGTTTGTTAGTTTTCAACAAAGTTTATGGTCTATGCTTTAACATGTGAATAGCTTGTTACTTGATCATGAGAAGTTTTATGAGATGAGCTACTGTTATGATATATAATGATGCTAGAAAAAGTGATTGAAACTATCATTGATCAAACTTAAGCACTTGCTAGCATTCACACTTCATAAATTATTTCTTTTATCATTTACCTACTCGAGGACGAGCAGGATTAAGCTTGGGGATGCTGATACGTCTCCAACGATCTATAATTTATGAAGTATTCATGCTATTATATTATCCATCTTAGATGTTTTATATGCATTTATATGCTATTTTATATGATTTTTGGGACTAACCTATTAACCTAGAGCCCAGCGCCAGTTTCTATTTTTTCCTTGTTTTTGAGTTTTATAGAAAAGGAATACCAAACGCAGTCCAATTGACGTGCCAATTTTTGACGATTTTTTATGGACCAGAAGAAGCCCAAGGAGCATCGGAGATGGACCAGAAGATTCCCGAGCCGTCCACGAGGGTGAATGGCGCGCCCTACCCCCCTGGGCGCCCCCCCTATCTCGTGGACAACTCGGAGACCCCCCTGACGTGAAACTGACGCCAACAATTCCTATAAATACAGAAACCTCCAGAAAATAACCTAGATCGGAAGTTCCGCCACCGCAAGCCTCTATAGCCACGAGAAATCAAGCTAGGCCCTCTCTGGCACCCTGCCGGAGGGGGCCATCATCACCGGAGGCCATGGAGGGGGATCCCGGAGGGGCCATCATCGCCATGAAGGCCAAGGACCAGAGGGAGAACCTCTCCCCATCTAGGGGGAGGCCATGGAGGAGGAAGCACAAGGGGGAGAACCTCTCCTCCTCTCTCTCGGTGGCGCCGGAGTGCCATCGGGAGGGGAATCATCGCCGCGGTGATCGTCTTCATCAACATCACCATCATCATCACCATCCTCATCTTTTTACGCGGTCCACTCTCCCGCACCCCGCTGTAATCCCTACTTGAACATGGTGCTTTATGCCACATATTATGATCCAATGATGTGTTGCCATCCTATGATGTTTTGAGTAGATATCCTTTGTCTTTGGGTTGATTGATGATCTAGATTGGTACGAGTTGTATGTTTTATTTTGGTGCTGTCCTATTGTGCCCTCCGTGTCGCGCAAGCGTGAGGGATTCCCGCTGTAGGGTGTTGCAATACGTTTATGATTCGCTTATAGTGGGTTGCTTGAGTGACAGAAGCATAAACCCGAGTAAGGGGGTTGTTGCGTATGGGATAAAGGGGACTTGATGCTTTAATGCTATGGTTGGGTTTTACCTTAATGATCTTTAGTAGTTGCGGATGCTTTCTAGAGTTCCAATCATAAGTGCATATGATCCAAGAAGAGAAAGTATGTTAGCTTATGCCTCTCCCTCATATGAAATTGCAATGACGACTACCGGTCTTGTTAACAATTGCCTAGGGCAATTCCGCACACCGATCCATCATTATTCCACACTCGCTATTTATAATATTTACTAATATATTCTAACTTTATGACAACAGCACCTACTTTTATGTTTTAGCTCTCTGATATCATGCAAAGTTATCCTCTTCATACCCACAACATAGTTATATTTCTCGTTTCTAGTTGGAAGCAAACGTTCGGTGTACGTAGAGTCGTATCAGTGGCAGATCGGACTTGAGAGAAGATTGATCTTACCTTTAGCTCCTTGTGGGTTCGACACTCCATACTTATCACTTCCACCATTGGGAATTGCTATGATGATTCCCTGCACTTGGGGATTATCATTCTCTTAGCCGTGTGCGGTGCCCCCTCCACAGTTTACTCCTCAGGTCATAGCGTCGTAGTGCTTAGGCGAAGCCCTGCGTGGATCACATCACCATCGCCGTCACCATGCCGTCGTGCTGACGGAACTGTCCCTCGATCCTCTGCTGGATCAAGAGTTCGAGGGACGTCATCGAGCTAAATGTGTGCAGAACTCGGAGGTGTCGTACGTTCAGTACTAGATTGGTTGAATGGTGAAGACGTTCGACTACATCAACCGCGTTAACCTAACGCTTCCGCTTTCGGTCTACGAGGGTAGGTGGACACACTCTCCCCTCTCGTTGCTATGCATCTCCTAGATATATCTTGTGTGATCGTAGGAAAATTTTGAAATACTACGTTCCCCAACAATTCTAACCCAACGGCGCGAGCTATGGCGGTCGGAAGCGGCGACAGTGACGAGCTCAGGCGGCAGACAGAAAATGGCGCGACGGCGAGCTAGCTACGGCCATGCACAAGGAGCGAGGAGAGGGGAAAGGAGCCGGAGCTCACCGGGGAGGCACAAGGAGGCCCAACGACAACTTAGTAGCAGTAGGGGGTGGCCGGAGTGGACAGCGACGGCGACGACCGAAGCGGAGGAAGGTGGTGATCCAGCGAGGCAAAGGGGCTTCGAGGTCTGTGGCGTTGTCGCGGTTGTCGTGTTCGAGGACGAGGTGGGGCTCCTGGACGCAGGCGGACGGAGGACGGCCGCTGGTGGCCACACGCACGGCGAGGCCATGCCGACGGCTACGCTTGGCCGGCGCGGCACGACAGATCTGGGGGAGGGGGAGAGAGAGGAGTGGGAAGCCAGGAGGGCGAATTGGTGCATGAGAGCGGAGGGGGCTCGAGGGGGCGCGGCTGTCGCCCTTATCCCTCGGGATGGCGCCAGTGAGGTGGTGTGGCGGGGACGCGCGGGAGGAGTGTAACTCCCCCAGTGTCATGCTACAGTAATCTCATGCCTGATGATGCCATGTCATCATAATGAAGTTGCTAATCCTCACTTTGTTTCAAACCAAACTCAAATTCAAATTTAAAATGCAAGTCAAATATTTATTTCTTCAAGCAGTAAAACAAAAATGTTCACATTGTCCTATAAATTCCCCTGACCATTGTTATGTTCAAACCAACATCATTTGAGTTCCCAAAATGCCCATGGCAATTAATTTAGTGGTCCAACAGGTTTTAAATTTGCCTTTTCAATTTCTAAAATTGGTTAGCCAACTCCTTTTGACCCCAACCTTTTTGTTCCATCTCAAGGTATTGTGCTAGATTCATGTGCCAAGTTTTGTTCAAAACAAAACTCATTTGGTACTAAAAGAAAATGCAAAACAGAGGCAGAAATTGGAAAGCAGTTAAAAAAAGGAAGGTGAAAAGGGCCAGAAGCTACTGTGCAACTAGGCTCTAGTTGCACAGTGCCACGGCCCAGCCCATCTGGGGGCTTTCCCTTAACTCTGTTCAACTGAGGCGTGGTGGCCGCCGTTCGACCGCCCGCGGCCAAGGATGGCCACGCGGTGGCCATCCGCTGCTCCCCCGTCGCCTACTAGGTCGCCCCCGACCTAAACCCTAACCCTAAGGCCCCCAGTTCCCCTCTCCTTCGCGCCGCTCCTTGCTCTCCCCATCATCCCGAGCGCCTCCGTCGCCGCTCGCCGCCGCAGCCGCGGCTACCGACCTCGCCTCGCCTCGCCGACCTGTCCAGCAGCTCCGCCGTCGTCGACTTCCTCGTCCCCGTCCACGAGCGCAAGCCGGGGAGCACCGCAGGCAGCGGATCGAGCCGCCCTCCTTCCGCCTCTGCTCCGGCGATCCCCTTCGACTCCGGCGACGCCTGCTGCTGCTACTAACCTTCCAGGGGCTTTACGTAGCCGCCCGGTGAGCCTCGCCTCTCTCCCCTTCGTCTTCCCGCCGTTGTCGTGCCCATAGGTGTCGTTCCCCACATGTCTGAGCTCGCCTCCACCGGAGCTCGTCGCCGGCCACGTTTTGGTGACCGAACGCCCGCGCAAGTGTGTCCATCATGCTCGCCCGCACGTGTAGACGCCGTACGTGCTTAGCACCGCTCGTTTTGCTCGCCGTTGCGCCATTTGCAAGCTCGCCGAGCCTCGGGTCTCCGCCGTCCATGTCACCGGCGACGACTCCGGCCATCCCTGCTCGCGTCACCACCCGTGTTGGACGCGGCGTTCTCCACTCGTTCGAACACAAGTCACGGCGCGCGTTTTGGCTTGCTGTAGCGAAAGTCCCGACGAACTCCGGCGAGAAACCGCCGCGGACGCGCTCGCCGGAGCTCCTTCGGCGCAGGCTCTGACCTGGCGTGGCGTGGGGCCCGCCTAGTGCCGCTGACAGTGGGCCCGTGCGCCTTTGTTTGACTGCATTGACCATGGTCAACGCGGGGTACTATTCCCCAGCCACTGACATATAGGCCCCACCACCTAATTAGGTTAGTCAAACGTTTTTAAAAATAAACTTAATTAGTTAAAACCTGATCAGTCACTGACATGTGGGGCCCAGCTTCTAATTAGCCTCAGTTTAGTTAAATTTAAACTTCTGTTAGTCCACTCTCTATGACAGGTGGGACCCACTGGTCAGTTTGACCTGGTCAGCCGTCCTGTTGACTGCTGACGTCACTCATACGTCATGCTGACGTCATATTCCTTTTCTGTTAATTTAAGTAATTCCAGAAAATGATTAAATCTTTAGAAAATCATATAAAATAATCCGTAACTCGGATGGAAATACTTTCTACATGAAAGTTGCTCAGAACGACGAGACGAATCCAAATACGCAGCCTGTTCGTCCGCCACACATCCCTAACCTATCGAACTCGCAACTTTCCCCCTCCGGTTCATCTGTCCGAAAACGCGAAACACCAGGAATACTTTCCCGGATGTTTCCCCCCTTTGCCGGTATCACCTAGTACCGCGTTGGGCACACCTAGCATCATCCTTTGTCATGTCATGCATCGCCATGCATTTGTTTGCATTGTATTTATTGTTTCTTCCCCCTCTTCTCTCGCTAGACACCGAGACCGACGCCACTGCTACCCAATACGACTATGGTGTTGACGACCCCTCCTTCTCGGCTGAGCTTCAAGGCAAGCCCCCCCCCCCCTTGATCACCAGATATCGCCTATTCTTCTCTATACTGCTTGCATTAGAGTAGTGTAGCATGTTACTACTTTTCGTTAATTCTATCCGGATGCATACCCTGTCCTTGCTACTATTGTTGTTACCTTTACCTGCAATCCTACATGCTTAGTATAGGATGCTAGTTTTCCATCAGTGGCCCTACTTTCTTGTCCGTCTGTTGTGCTATACTATCGGGCCGTGATCGCTTGGGCAGTGATCACGGGTATATACTTATATACTCTATACCTGACACCTGTGGTGACTAAAGTCGGGTCGGCTCGTAGGAGTACCCGCAAGTGGATCTTTGTGGCGGAGCGACAGGGCAGGTTGAGACCACCTAGGCGAGAGGTGGGCCTGGCCCTGGACGGCGTCCGTGGTTACTTCAAAATAACATGCTTAACGAGTTCTTATTTGATCCGAGTCTGGCCATTTGATCTATACACACTAACCAACTACGCGGGAACAGTTATGGGCACTCGACGTCGTGGTATCAGCCGAAGCCTTCGTGATGTCAGCGACCGAGCGGCGCGCGCTGGATTGGACTGGAACGCCACTAGGCTAGGTCTGCTTCCGGCCGCGTACGCAACATGCAGGTGTGCAATGGGCGATGGGCCCAGACCCCTGCGCGCATAGGATTTAGACTGGCGTGCTGACCTCTCTGTTGTGCCTAGGTGGGGCTGCGACGTGTTGATCTTACGAGGCCGGGCATGACCCAGAAAAGTGTGTCCGGCCAAATGGGATCGAGCGTGTTGGGTTATGTGGTGCACCCCTGCAGGGAAGTTTATCTATTCGAATAGCCGTGTCCCTCGGTAAAAGGACGACCCGGAGTTGTACCTTGACCTTATGACAACTAGAACCGGATACTTAATAAAATACACCCTTCCAGGTGCCAGATACAACCCGGTCATCGCTCTCTAACAAGGCGACGAGGAGGGGATCGCCGGGTAGGATTATGCTATGCGATGCTACTTGGAGGACTTCAATCTACTCTCTTCTACATGCTGCAGGATGGAGGCTGCCAGAAGCATAGTCTTCGACATGATTAGCTATCCCCCTCTTATTCTTGCATTCTGCAGTTCAGTCCACTGATATGGCCCTTTACACATATAACCATGCATATGTAGTGTAGCTCCTTGCTTGCGAGTACTTTGGATGAGTACTCACGGTATCTTTCCTTCCTCTTTTCCCCCTTTCCTTTCTACCTGGTTGTCGCAACCAGATGCTGGAGCCCAGGAGCCAGACGCCACCGTCAACGACGACTCCTACTACACCAGAGGTGCCTACTACTACGTGCAGGCTGCTGACGACGACCAGGAGTAGTTAGGAGGATCCCATGCAGGAGGCCTGCGCCTCTTTCGATCTGTATCCCAGTTTGTGCTAGCCTTCTTAAGGCAAACTTGTTTAACTTATGTCTGTACTCAGATTTTGTTGCTTCCGCTGACTCGTCTATGATCGAGCACTTGTATTCAAGCCCTCGAGGCCCCTGGCTTGTATTATGATGCTTGTATGACTTATTTATGTTTTAGAGTTGTGTTGTGATATCTTTCCGTGAGTCCCTGATCTTGACCGTACATGTTTGCGTGCATGATTAGTGTACGATTGAATCGGGGGCGTCACAAGGAGCCCCGGTCGGTTGAACAGGGGAGAAAGAGAGCGACCGGGGCAGGTGGGCCGGCTTGCTGGGGTGGGCTAATGTGACGCCCGGGTAATCAAGCTACAGTAACCCTCGAGTAATGATGCCACGTCACCACGATTACTGTTGCTAATCTCGTGCTAGTTTAGAACCGATCCAAATTCAAATTTAAGATCAAGTCAAACAGTTAAAGTTTTCAAAAGTGAAAACTAAAATGTTGTAAGTGTGTTAAATAAATCCTGGGTAATAGTGGTGAAGAAACCTAAATTTAATAAAATGATTAAGTGTTCAAAATAATTAAAACTGTAGGTTAAATAATAAAATAAATGCCTTTTGAATTTTATAAAATATTAAACTATTTTAGTTGGGATAAGAATTAATGTGGCAGTAGTTTATTTAAAAGTACCAATTTAGGTTTAGTGATGATTTTTACTAAACTAAAATAAAATGTAACTAAAATAAAATAGGAAAGAATAAATAAAAATAAAGGAGAAGGAAAAGCAAAGGGATGGGAGAGCCCCTGGCCTCCCCCTGGGCCTCGGCCCACCCGACCAGGCCCAGCCCATCTTCCTCCCCGGTCGTCTTCTCTGTTCACCCGACCCCGTGCGTGCCCAAGTCGCGTCCCCGCCGAACCCACCTCGCCGTCGGCGCCTCGGTGGATAAGGGAGACGTCCCCTCGACCCCTCAGGCTCCCCGCACCCACTCACTCTCCCTGGACGCCCCCTCTCCCCTCTCTCCCTCTGGCCTCGCCCCCTTCTCCAGATCCACCTCGCCCCGACTCACTGTCGCCGCCGCATTGCTGCGCCACCACGGCCACCGTGCCCTCCTCGCCGCCCCCCATGTGTCCACGAGCCCCACGACCGTCTTCTGCTTCGTCTGCACCAACGACCTCAAGGGAGCCACCCCAGCGCCGGATCCCCTTCGTCTTCCTCCTCGACGGCCACCACACGACCTCGCGGCCGATCTGCTGCACCGGATCTCCCCGAGCCCTCTGCCTAGACCCCACGCTCCCGCGGTGAGCTCCTGTGCCAAACGCGCCGTCCCCTGCCCTCTCTAGCCGCCCGTAGCCACTACCCCGACGAAGCCCGAACCACCGCCGCCTCGTTTGGTCGCCGGCGCGTCTCCGGTGACCGTTTGGTCACGGGCTCGTACCCATTGCACTCGCCGCACCACGTAGATCCTCCCCAGCCTCCTCTTTTGCTCAATAGCGCGCTGCCTCGCCGTTTTCGTCTTCGGCCAAAGCCACTTCGCCGCTGGCCTCGACATCGGCGCCGATTCCAGCCAACTCTGGCGACGCCACCACCGCTATTCGACGCGCGCTGCTCCGCTCGTTCGAACGTGCCCTCGCGCGCGTGAAACGGTTGCCTGTAGGCGAAATTCGACGAGGTCCGAGGCCCTCCGCCGTGTTTGGTGTCACCGGCGACGTGCCGCCGGCCACCGCTGATGTGGCACACCTGGGGCCTCCCTTGGGTCACTGCCAGCGGGCCCCGCGGGCCCCGTTGACTGGGTTGACCCAGTCAACGTGCTGACTGGGCGTCTCTGTGACGCTGACATGCGGGCCCCGCCGCTTAATCTTCTAATTAAATGTTTTATTAATTAAAACTAATTAGTTTAGTTAATTAGTCCATGACAGGCAGGACCTACCTGCTAAATAACTCTGTTTAGTTAGTTTTAAAACTCTGTTAACTCTCTGTCCATGACATGTGGGCCCTGCTGGACCCACATGTCAGTTTTGACCTGGTCAGCGAGTCTGTTGACTGCTGACATCATCCCCACGCAATGCTGACATCATAATTCCTTTTCTGCTAATATTAATAATTCTAGAATATTGTTTAAACTTTGAAAATTCATAGTAATTAAACCGTAACTCCGATGAAAATGTTTTCTACATGAAAGTTGCTCAGAAAAATCCAACGAATCCGGATACACAGTCCGTTTACCTGTCAGATGCCTCTAACTATCTGAACATTGAACATTCCCCCCGGTTATCTGTCTAACACAGGTCCGGAACCGGGAATACATTCCAGGTTGAATTCCCCCTTCACCTATATCGTGTAGCCTTACGTTAGGTCACACCCGGCACTGCATATTGCCATGTTATGCTTTGTGATGCTTTGTCTGCTTTATATTTATTATTTCTTCCCCCTCTTCTCTCCGGTAGACCCCGAGACCGATGCCGCCCCTATGATCGACTACGCCGACGACGGCACTTCTTCCCTTTCAGCAGAGCTTCCAGGCAAGCCCCCCCCTTGATCACCAGATATCGCCTATTCTTCTCTATACAGCTTGCATTAGAGTAGTGTAGCATGTTACTGCTTTCGGTTAATCCTATGCTGCTGCATAGCCTGTCATTGTTGCTACAGTTGTTACCCTTACCTGCTATCCTACTGCTTAGTATAGGATGCTAGTGTTCCATCAGTGGCCCTACACTCTTGTCCGTCTGCCATGCTATACTACTGGGCCGTGATCACTTCGGGAGGTGATCACGGGTATATACTATATACTTTATATACATGACACATGTGGTGACTAAAGTCGGGTCAGCTCGTTGAGTACCCGCAAGTGATTCTGATGAGGGGGCTGAAAGGACAGGTGGCTCCATCCCGGTAGAGGTGGGCCTGGGTTCCTGACGGCCCCCGACTGTTACTTTATGGCGGAGCGACAGGGCAGGTTGAGACCACCTAGGAGAGAGGTGGGCCTGGCCCTGGTCGGCGTTCGCGGATACTTAAACACGCTTAACGAGATCTTGGTATTTGATCTGAGTCTGGCCATTTGGTCTATACGCACTAACCAACTACGCGGGAACAGTTATGGGCACTCGACGTCGTGGTATCAGCCGAAGCTCTTCTTGACGTCAGCGACGGAGCGGCGCGCGCCGGATTGGACTGGAACGCCTGCTAGGCTAGGTCTGCTTCCGGCCGCCCTCGCAACATGCAGGTGTGCAATGGGCGATGGGCCCAGACCCCTGCGCGCATAGGATTTAGACCGGCGTGCTGACCTCTCTGTTGAGCCTAGGTGGGGCTGCGACGTGTTGATCTTCCGAGGCCGGGCATGACCCAGGAAAGTGTGTCCGGCCAAATGGGATCAAGCGTGTTGGGTTATGTGGTGCACCCCTGCAGGGAAGTTTATCTATTCGAATAGCCGTGTCCCTCGGTAAAAGGACGACCCGGAGTTGTACCTTGACCTTGTGACAACTAGAACTGGATACTTAATAAAACACACCCTTCCAAGTGCCAGATATAACCCGGTGATCGCTCTCTAACAGGGCGACGAGGAGGGGATCGCCGGGTAGGATTATGCTATGCGATGCTACTTGGTGAACTTACCATCTACTCTCTTCTACATGCTGCAAGATGGAGGTGGCCAGAAGCGTAGTCTTTGACAGGATTAGCTATCCCCCTCTTATTCTGGCATTCTGCAGTGGGCTATGGCCCTTTACACATATACCCATGCATATGTAGTGTAGCTCCTTGCTTGCGAGTACTTTGGATGAGTACTCACGGTTGCTTTTCTCCCTCTTTTCCCCTTTCTATACCTGATTGTCGCAACCAAATGCTGGAGTCCAGGAGCTAGAGATCCCGAGGATGATTCTACGTGGAGTTCGGCTTTGAGGAGTAGTTAGGAGGATCCCAGGCAGGAGGCCTGCGTCTCTTTCGATCTGTATCCCAGTTTGTGCTAGCCTTCTTAAGGAAAACTTGTTTAACTTATGTCTGTACTCAGATATTGTTGCTTCCGCTGACTCGTCTATGATCGAGCACTTGTATTCGAGCCCTCGGGGCCCCTGACTTGTATTATGATGCTTGTATGACTTATTTATGTTGTAGAGTTGTGTTGTGATATCTTCCCGTGAGTCCCTGATCTTGATCGTACACATTTGCGTGCATGATTAGTGTACGGTCAAATCGGGGGCGTCACAAGTTGGTATCAGAGCCGACTGCCTGTAGGAATCCCCCTTCCAAACTCCTTGGCCGAAGTCGAGTCTAGCCTTTACAAAACTTTTACTAACATGGTTGTGTGTCTTATGGGCCCACGTCTCCATTGGGTGGTATTAGAATCTTTTATTCCTCGTCTATACTCTGGGACTCTGAGCTCTCTTCTATTCGGGTTAATTGATTTTGCTAGAAACAAAACTAACTTTAGGTTCTCGAAAATACATTCTCCCCGAGAGCCCCTTCAGTCCAGATGATCGCCGACTGCATCAGAAGATTTCGAAGATACTCTCCGATATTCTCTCGAGACCTTGTGCCCATTGCTTTTGCAATTCCCTACCACCAAAATATCCCTATGGATAAATACTTACACCTGTCATTCTTACTTTTATTCCCAATCGATCTTGTTATTACAAAATACCCCGAGAATACTTTGTGCCTACTGCCTTGCAGTTCTTTGCCACCTGAATACCCCTACGAATAATATCTCACACTTATCGAGTATCCGCTCATCCCCAAATGATTCATGTATTTCACAAAGTCTTCGAAATACCATTCGATCTTCCGAAAATCCTCAGCAACCTATTGCTCTGGAATTTCTTGCTTGCTTTAATTATGATTAATCCCATAAGTCTGGTAATCTTATTGGCATTCTTTGTCATTATCATTTGAGTCTGTTGATTCAATATGTTGCGATGCTCGCATTCCTCGGTCGAATCCTAGAATTCATCCTTCCGGCTCAGATGTCATTTGAACAGGAGTTGGTTCTCGACTAAGCAAATTACTGTCGATTGTATCCCTAAGGCTATTCAACTTATCCATCCCTAATCAGAGCATTGCTTCGGATCCCTTGATTTGGAAATCATAATTCCTTTGCCTTTGAGCTTTGAGTTAGTCAGTTGTTTCTATAATCTGATCTCCTTGCATTCTTCTTCCTCTAGTGGAGTACCGTTGCTCACATCAGATCCCTTGTGGACCACCAGATCCTTTGTTGGATTTTATCCTAGAGCGTCCTTCATATTCAATAAGCCTGTGAGCCTGTCCTCGGATACATAATGCCTTCGGTAAATTGTATCCTCTACTTTGTCAACCATGTTCTACTTTTGAGCTTGTGTTATTTACCCCTGAAGTTTGTGGTATATCTTTCTACGGTGCCCCGATGGGTTGAACCTACGCCTTCCCTAATCCGTGTGAACCCGAAAGATTTCACGGGTCATACTTATCTGGTATTGCATCAGGTAAAAACTTTCAACAACTAGTGTCATTTTCAAAATACGAGAGGTGAATGAAAGGTTATGCGTTGAACAAGTGGGAGTCGACCTTGAACTTTGTGTTCATGCCCATGGACACAATGTAGATCTTATCATTAAAAGCTTCTATTAAATTAATTATTCCCTTGGTATAAGTTCATCTTATATCTGGGATCTGGCCTTTTGCAATCGTGGTTACGACCATCTTCTCCTTTAAATACCATTTCTCGTACAAGTTAAGCACTTGTCTTCTGCAGAGCAATACCCCAGTCCAACCTCTACTTTGGTTTGTCGTCGAGTATTACCCCCCTGGTATCTCGAGATTATCACGGAACTGCATAACTTCTTATGAGTTCTTCATCAAGTACTACATTCTCACTGATTACAGTTTTTCACGGGCTTCGAGTTATTAAACACTCAAGGACATCGATAACTGAATTGAGTCCGCGTCGTGATTAAACAACTCTTAGTAATCTTCTTTAATTGCGAGTTTGTACTCGATCACGTCATTCCTATCCTGATTGGCTATATCATTATCGTGCTAAATTTTAACTGTGCTACCGGGTCCTTCTTCCCAGATCACAAATTGCGACGGTGAGCTAATCTTACAATCGATCTTCCTCGTCATACCACTTCTCCTTGAACAGCAAACTTGATTTCGAGTTTGTGTCCTAACCGTGGTTCCAATAACCTTTCGCTTTCATCATTCCTTTGACTTGATGCCATCGTCGATCAATTACATGTTCTTGAAAACCTCTCGACGAATTTGTCGTGATCATTGTCAACAATTTGACTTCTTCCAAGTTGTGTGTCGAAATTCAGGATGAGAAATACCATCCTTGCCCCTCGATGAATTGTGTTATCATCGACAACATTCTTGCCTCCCCCCAACACAAACTTGTTCATATTTTGTGTTGTATCTTGATTTCCCAGCTATCCAACTTATGTTATGTTCTACCGTGGAGTAGTACCATCTTTGATGTCAAGAATGTCGTGAGCATTACTCCACCTCTTAAGAATTCTTGGTATAGTGATACTTCTCACCATCACCATTCTTTCTTGGTCCCCGTGTTGTTTCTAAACGAAATACCGACAAATGGTCTATGATGTGTAAATTCTAAACTCCTAGCAACCCTATTGCTTTGAAGTTATTGGTCTATAGTTTCATTCTACGTCTATGGCTTATTGTATCATCATTCGAACATTGATCGTGCTACCTAGCCCATATTTCGGGTGCACATTTCAACCAATGTTTAACTGTGTATGTTTTCCTCGAGCATACATCATTAAGTCATTCGATCTAGCTAATGTTATCTCCTTGTTCACATAGTTGTGGAAATCCATCTTTTGGAAATCTCAATGGATTGTCGCTGAGTCAATCAGTCACCTCCTCATCTCTCCTTGATTTAATGATGAACCCTTGTTCGGAACTCGCTTCCATAGTTCATCTCCCGAGAATCTTACATTGTCATCTCGTCAATTTGTGTTGCACCTTTTCTTCTCAGGCATCCTGAGTCTGAGTTATCCTGACACCAATCAGATCTGAATCTCGGTCAGATATGATGGTTGGAACATATTTCCAAGAGTTATAACATTGGTCTATTTATGACCCGGTAAGGTGATGTCATGCCTAACACACCTGGCCGGAGGACCTATTGTTATAAGTTTTCCCTTTTTAGCAAGGTTAGCTATTATTCCATGAGGAAATTGTAAGACTTACTCTATAAGTTGTTCCTGATCGATCCTTTATGTATCCATAGCCTGATCTTACCTAATGACCATGTCAATGCTATCTCGAAGCATGTCTGTGGTACTCCGATCTTCAATAAAAACATTTGAAGCACAATGCTAAATTTTCGTTATCAATTATTCAAACACCGTTCTTTGGGTAATGTCATGAACTTCCTCTTCCCTAACCTAAATGGTTCTCTTCTAACCATTGTCCTTGGGAAGGATATACCCCCTGAAATATGTGTTTAAACACATTTTCCTTTTCCATTGTTCTGTTTAATCTGATAATCATATTTCCTCTCCATTGTTGGGCTTAACCTTTGTTGTGATCTATATGTTCTAAGCAGTAATATTCTCCTGCTTATGTAAACACCTCGGTGTACAATTATGTCAGTAAGACCCTGTTTCTATTGTTGATGACATTCCAGTACCAACCGATGGACGAGAACTTTGCCTATTGGTCTGCCTCGTTCAACGAGCAGGAAAAAGGTTCTCTTCGTCCCTCGCCCTTGGTACCGACGTTGTTGCCGACATAACTGACAGGCTACCCTCTGACATGCCTTGCTATCCTGACCATGCAAGATGTCAGTGCCTTCCCTATTTTAACCCACATGGTGGGCCCATAACCCACAGTTCCACAGGATCGAAACCTGACTCTTCTGTACATCCCTGCTTCAAAGTTATCCCTTACGCTTGGCTTCGTAGGTAATTCGCGAGCCACCTTCCTAGTGATTAATTCTGGTATTAAACACAATACTTATTCTCGTTTCTTTGAACCCCTTTCGTGCCCTGTAACAGGCATTGAACGATTGCCTGCCCGCTCGAAACTTCCCATGATACCTCCTTACTTTGCTATCGATATTTTCTTAAGGTTTCAATTCGAGGGTTACTTTCTGGCACCTTCTTCCCCGATGTTATCTGCCAGATAGTCAACCTTGTAAGGTCCGTTCTTCCGAAGTTACCCCTTGTCCTTTCGTAAGTACGATGAAATTTCCGAAGAAAGGATGATGGCTTCATCATGATGACCTCAAGCAGAGAAATTAAGACATCAATGTATTAGATCAACCTCTTCGAGAAGAGTAACGAAGACCGAGAACCCTCGCTAGAATTTCGTAACCAGGACTTTCCCCCTTACTCACCTCTTAAATCTCGGGACGAGATTTCTTGTAGTGGACGAGAATTGTGACGCCCGGGTAATCAAGCTACAGTAACCCTCGAGTAATGATGCCACGTCACCACGATTACTGTTACTAATCTCGTGCTAGTTTAGAACCGATCCAAATTCAAATTTAAGATCAAGTCAAACAGTTAAAGTTTTCAAAAGTGAAAACTAAAATGTTGTAAGTGTGTTAAGTAAATCCTGGGTAATAGTGGTGAAGAAACCTAAATTTAATAAAATGATTAAGTGTTCAAAATAATTAAAACTGTAGGTTAAATAATAAAATAAATGCCTTTTGAATTTTATAAAATATTAAACTATTTTAGTTGGGATAAGAATTAATGTGGCAGTAGTTTATTTAAAAGTACCAATTTAGGTGTTAGTGATAATTTTTACTAAACTAAAATAAAATGTAACTAAAATAAAATAGGAAAGAATAAATAAAAATAAAGGAAAAGGAAAAGCAAAGGGGTGGAAGAGCCCCTGGCCTCCCCCTGGGCCTCGGCCCACCCGACCAGGCCCAGCCCATCTTCCTCCCCGATCGTCTTCTCTGTTCACCCGACCCCGTGCGCGCCCAAGTCGCGTCCCCGCCGAACCCACCTCGTCGTCGGCGCCTCGGTGGATAAGGGAGACGTCCCCTCGACCCCTCGGGCTCCCCGCACCCACTCACTCCCCCTGGACGCCCCCTCTCCCCTCTCTCCCTCTGGCCTCGCCCCTTCTCCAGATCCACCTCGCCCCGACTCGCTGTCGCCGCCGCATTGCTGCGCCACCACGGCCACCGTGCCCTCCTCGCCGCCCCGATGTCCGTTTACCTGTCAGATGCCTCTAACTATCTGAACATGGAACATTCCCCCTCCGGTTATCTGTCTGACACAGGTCCGGAACCGGGAATACATTCCCGGTTAAATTCCCCCTTCACCTGTATCGTGTAGCCTTACGTTAGGTCACACCCGGCACCGCATATTGCCATGTTATGCTTTGTGATACTTTGTCTGCTTTATATTTATTATTTCTTCCCCCTCTTCTCTCCGGTAGACCCCGAGACCGATGCCGCCCCTGTGATCGACTACGCCGACGACGGCACTTCTTCCCTTTCAGCAGAGCTTCCAGGCAAGCCCCCCCTTGATCACCAGATATCGCCTATTCTTCTCTATGCAGCTTGCATTAGAGTAGTGTAGCATGTTACTGCTTTCGGTTAATCCTGTGCTGCTGCATAGCCTGTCATTGTTGCTACAGTTGTTACCCTTACCTGCTATCCTACTGCTTAGTATAGGATGCTAGTGTTCCATCAGTGGCCCTACACTCTTGTCCGTCTGCCATGCTATACTACTGGGCCGTGATCACTTCGGGAGGTGATCACGGGTATATACTATATACTTTATATACATGACACATGTGGTGACTAAAGTCGGGTCAGCTCGTTGAGTACCCGCAAGTGATTCTGATGAGGGGGCTGAAAGGACAGGTGGCTCCATCCCGGTAGAGGTGGGCATGGGTTCCTGACGGCCCCCGACTGTTACTTTATGGCGGAGCAACAGGGCAGGTTGAGACCACCTAGGAGAGAGGTGGGCCTGGCCCTGGTCGGCGTTCGCGGATACTTAACACGCTTAACGAGATCTTGGTATTTGATCTGAGTCTGGCCATTTGGTCTATACGCACTAACCAGCTACGTGGGAACAGTTATGGGCACTCGACGTCGTGGTATCAGCCGAAGCTCTTCTTGACGTCAGCGACAGAGCGGCGCGCGCCGGATTGGACTAGAACGCCTGCTAGGCTAGGTCTGCTTCCGGCCGCCCTCGCAACATGCAGGTGTGCAATGGGCGATGGGCCCAGACCCCTGCGCGCATAGGATTTAGACCAGCGTGCTGACCTCTCTGTTGAGCCTAGGTGGGGCTGCGACGTGTTGATCTTCCGAGGCCGGGCATGACCCAGGAAAGTGTGTCCGGCCAAATGGGATCAAGCGTGTTGGGTTATGTGGTGCACACCTGCTGGGAAGTTTATCTATTCGAATAGCCGTGTCCCTCGATAAAAGGACGACCCGGAGTTGTACCTTGACCTTATGACAACTAGAACTGGATACTTAATAAAACACACCCTTCCAAGTGCCAGATATAACCCGGTGATCGCTCTCTAACAGGGCGACGAGGAGGGGATCGCCGGGTAGGATTATGCTATGCGATGCTACTTGGTGAACTTACCATCTACTCTCTTCTACATGCTGCAAGATGGAGGTGGCCAGAAGCGTAGTCTTCGACAGGATTAGCTATCCCCCTCTTATTCTGGCATTCTGTAGTTCAGCCCACTGATATGGCCCTTTACACATATACCCATGCAAATGTAGTGTAGCTCCTTGCTTGCGAGTACTTTGGATGAGTACTCACGGTTGCTTTTCTCCCTCTTTTCCCCTTTCTATACCTGATTGTCGCAACCAGATGCTGGAGTCCAGGAGCTAGAGATCCCGAGGATGATTCTACGTGGAGTTCGGCTTCGAGGAGTAGTTAGGAGGATCCCAGGCAGGAGGCCTGCGTCTCTTTCGATCTGTATCCCAGTTTGTGCTAGCCTTCTTAAGGCAAACTTGTTTAACTTATGTCTGTACTTAGATATTGTTGCTTCCGCTGACTCGTCTATGATCGAGCACTTGTATTCGAGCCCTCGAGGCCCCTGGCTTGTATTATGATGCTTGTATGACTTATTTATGTTATAGAGTTGTGTTGTGATATCTTCCCGTGAGTCCCTGATCTTGATCGTACACATTTGCGTGCATGATTAGTGTATGGTCAAATCGGGGGCGTCACAGCTAAAGCCCAGTGGGGCAAGGGGGGCTTCTCTCTTCTCCTTTTTCCTTACTTTTGCACTTTTCTTTTTATTCTTTAAGCTTTTCTTTTTCTTTTAAAGCATCAATTTCAAATAGCTTAGGCCATTTAAACACTTTGTAGAAAAAGTAGCTTCACCACAAATATTAATTATGGATTATTTGGCACAAGATGAACATTTTAGTTTTCATGTTTGAGCAATTTTGAATTTTACTCAGAAATTGAAATTCAATTCAACTGGAATTTGAAAGAGATAGGAGACAATGATGATCAAACACTTGTTTAGCAAAAAGATTAACTTTACCCCAGGGGTTACTGTAGCATCATTACATAGGGGTGTTACAATCACTGAGCCTCAGGGAGGTGATGGATCAAGAGAAAGAGCCAAGGAGAGGTGTGAGAGTTCACTGAAAGTTTGCTGCAGCAAACTTGGCTGCGCACTGGTGGTCAACAGGGAATTAATTGGGGTCAATGGTGTTGTCTGGGATGATTAACTAAGGAAGGACTATGATCCTGGTGGTTTTGAGGATAAATGGACCAATGATCAATACAATTGATTTGCAACTGACCAAAATGGTTCAGAAAAGAGATCATGATGGTTCAGTCACATCGAGTAACCACTTGAGCTAAAATTTGGCAAGACTTAAGGATTTGGACATACTAACATGCTGTAAAAATTTCATACTATTTGGATTCACCAAAATGGTACTTCCTTCACAGCTATTATCTCTGTCCAGAAACATGGAATAATTTTGGAGAGAAAATGGTTTGATGGAATGGTCCCAAATTTTGTGGAGATATGTTATATAGGTAGGAGCAAGATCTGGTAATTTCTCAGAATTAATGAAGCAATAAAAATTATACTTGCTTCACGACCTGAAAATATTAACAGAATCAAAGATTTGGTCCTCTGCTCACATAGTTGATTGGATGGAGCTGAAAATTGGAGGAGAGTAATGATATGAGCACATGAAGGAGTTTGCAAAGTTTCAACTCATTTGGATAACCCTAGCTAGTACTTCCTTCACAATGCCTTCTGTCTGACAGAAACTTTGAAAAACCCCCGAGGAAGATTCACTAGGCAAATAAAGTTGAATTTTTGCATGAGGCAATTATTTGTACATAAGAGAATGCCCAAAAATTTTGGGAGCAAACAAGATAAGATAAATGACACTTCCTTCACAGAAAGCCACACTGGACAGAAATGAAGAATAATTATTGGAGAATTATTTTTGGGTTAGGACCGGAAAGTTTGGGCATATTTGAGCAACATATGACCCAAAGATATTATGAGAATTATTTGGGAATTTTGGGAGTGGCAGAAATATAGGTGGCTTCACAACCTAGGGCAAACAGGGTTATTCCTTTAATAGAAAAAATGAATATTCCCTAGAAAAGAATTTTAGGGTTGGGCTAGAACGGAAATGACATGATCTTGGGAAAATTTTGAGAATGATGAATCACTTTGGGAGAGGAAATGATAATGATCTCCCAGGTTGCAAGGCCACATAACCACTCCAAAAAGAAAAATAGAGCAAAACCAAATAAATCAAAGGAAAAAAGAAAAGGGCCAAAACCCAGGCTGTGACACTTGTCCTGACCGTCCTCCATGCTGGCCGCCCAAGTGCCCGGCTACGTGCGCGGGTGGGTGCGGTTTTCCTCCGAGGAGGAGGAGGAGGGGAGCCCGCTTTGGCCGACGTGGGAGGATCGCGGCGAGAGCGGTGGTCCAATGTATGCGGGCAACGTTGGTTGGCCGTCTCCTGCATCCATGCCCGCGTGCTGATTCCCTTGTCCGCGGACGGATACGAGAGAAAATTTCCGAGTCAATTTTGAAAATGCGCTAAGAGTCATCAATGAGTTGAAGTCGGCCGAGCATCTCAGTTACAACATGATTACACAAGAGATCAATTCCCGTGAGCTTCTTCTTCAGGCATGGGGATTTTGCCATTAACAATGCAAGTGTCATGGGGAGGGTCATAGACTTTACGATGATCTCAATCAGCGTGGAGCGTTATGTGTGGTTTTCTGATTCCTCTGGGCGTTGTTAGTTGAAATAATGTGGCGTTGTTCCTCTATAGAATAGTAGTAAATTTTGGTCACCCAGAACAACTAGCGTCTACTTCATTCATTGGATGCGCATCCAGTGGTCAGGATGAAAATTGATTGAAAAATAAATTCAGGCAACAATGTTGTGGGTGTTCATTGTCTTTTGTGCCTCTGATAACCGTTCCTAGAGTCAGGCCCGAAACACCTCATGTACTAGAGTGGTTCCAATTAGGGTTTCCCACCTCTTGTTGGCGCCGATCTGTCTGGTCTTCTATGCTTTTGGGCCATGAAGGTGTGGCCCGTCCTTTGCCCGCGGTAGGGCTCCTGATCTTTTTTAGTGTTTTTTTAATTTATCTAAGATTTGTGTCCGGCTCAGAAAGGCGAGGCGGTGGCTGTTCACTGAAAATGAAATAAGATTCCACCCGCCTAGCCGTCTCGATGGAGCGTCTAGCATCATCGGAAAGTGTGTGGAGATGTGTTTTCGATGGATCTCACGGGAATTAGTTGGTGTTTGTCTTCGGTGGATCTGCTTTGGTCTGATTTTTGTTCGTCTACGTACTTGTGTCTATATGTTTGATCCTTTTGATCTCGCTTCTCTTCATCGGTGCCAGTTGTTATTCTAGTGCGCTGGTCCTTTGAGCATTAGCACGACGACTTTTCGACTGTCTACAAAAACAAGGTTTGCCCAGCTCTAATAAGATAGGGGCGATGACGGCAACGTGACATCATCTCGCTCGTGTGCTTGTAGTCGTCGATAGGTGGTCTATAGACACAAATGTAATTTATTGTATTTTCGATGTTCTTTACATTGCCATGATGTTTGATGAATTGACAAACGTGCTAGAATGAAAATATTTATTTTCTTGAGTAGAATGGAAGTTTTCTCCAAGAAAAAAAAGGACCATTCCTTCATGCGATAACCAATTGACAAAACGTGCTGGAATGTTGCCACTAGCTCGGTGATGAACAGCCAATGTAAAAAATCGCAGTGAAAAAGAAGACAAGGCAACGTCCGTTCTCCACCGCTCTCGCTCTTGCTCCCGCCGATGGCCACTCCGGCCCCGGCCCACCAGCCTCGGTGGCCGCCGCTCCGGCGCCACCGCCCACGCGACCATGAGCTCCCCCTCCCCCATCACCGACCGCGGCCGCGAGCTCCGCTGGATGGACTCCAGCCCCTTCCCCTCCCCCGCTGGATCTGACCGCCTCGGTCCCCCAAGCTCCTACTGTGCTGCTCTCTGTGCCGAGCCCCTCCTGTCCTCCGAGGGCGGCTTACCACCGACAGCGCGCCCCGGCCTGCGGTATGAGATTTACCGCGTCGCTGCCGAGGACGACGTCTCCCCCACCGACGCGCCGTGGCTGGAGGCCCGCAGTCGCAAGTGTCCGCGCCGCCGTCGCACTGCTCCCTCCTCTGGGCGGCGCCCCCTCCGCCATCGGCCGTCCCTGGCGAGTGCCCGCGCTGCTTCAGCACAGGCCACCCGCGCTGCTTCAGCACAGGCCACCCGCGCTCGGAGTGCCGCCACGCCATTTGCTACCGCCGCTGTCGATTCCCCGGCCACGTCGCGTGCGACTGCACCGCTCCGCGCTCCTCGGCCTTCTCCGCCGAGCCGCCCTACAAGCGCCACCCGGAATCGTCCCCGCGCCTAGGTTCACCACCTTCCCTGGCATCCCCTGCCCGCTCGGGTTTGAGTGTAGCCGGCCCAAGCCACCCCGCGTCCTCCGGGTGTGGGGGTCGGCCCACGCTCCTGCCACAGCCACCCTCGCCGTTCGATACCTCCCGCAGCGGCGGCTCCACCACGTCCAGCACGACGCCGGTGGTCCTCTCGGGCCACCCGAACCTCCGACCCGCGGCTGCGCTCTGCTACCTCCCCCGCACTTGGCGTCTCATCACCACTGAGACCGAGCTCGCCGAGCGCGCCCTCGCGGCCACCCTCGCCGGCAACCGCTCCGGAATCTCACGCGAGGAGGTGGCGACCTTGCTGCGTAACAAGTGCGGCCTCTCCGAAGGCGAGTTCTCCGTCATCTCCCATGGGCGCGATGAGTTCCTGCTCAAGTTCTCCACCACGAAGGCGCACGCCAGGGAGGGGCTGCGCTCGCCACGCTCTCCGCGATTTTGCCTCATCGTCACCCCTGGAGCCGCGCCGCCGGCTGTGAACCTATCCAGCTGTGCTTCCGCATTGAGGTAGAGATCACTGGGATCCCTGACCAGGCGTGGCACCGTTCAGCCGTGGAAACCATGCTCGCTCCGTTCCTCGACATTGAGCATCTGCATCCCTCCACCCGCGATGGAACCGACATGTCCAAGTTCAAGTTCTCGGCTTGGACCGCCAACCCGGATGCCATCCCCCGCTCCGCCGACCTGCTGCTCCCGGAGCCCGGCGCTGTCGATGACGACGCGGACCCTGACCGCGCGGAGGGGTTCGTCCTCCATACGCTGCGCAAGCCTGTGCAGATCTTTGTCACGCTCTCCGAAGACTTCCTTCTTTCGGCGCATGCACCTGCGCATGGCCCGACGAGCCCTCCGGATGGCTCCTATGACGATGGGGCCGCCGCTCACCACCCCTCTCCCCCCAAAGTGGCCTCAGCACCATTTGTTCCCAAGGCGCCTCGCGTCGCTCGCCCGGGGGAGCCAGCGGCCGGCCGATAACGCCCGCCAGCGTCTCCGCCACCGTCGAACACGTCCTCCATTCTGTGGCTAGCAAGGGATCCTAGGGGCCCGCCCGCCCACGGTGCCCCCACCTGCCTTCGGGCCCCCCATCGCCCAACGGGTCTCCGACACGCGTATCGGGGCCACAAGCGCCCCCACCACCAGGCCAACGACTGCCGCGAGCGCCTCACCTGCCATGTTGACGCGGTCGTCGCGCCAGGACAACAGCATCCTGTGGTCTCCCTCCTGCCTGGACAGCTATCTCCAACCAGCAATCGACACCTCCCTCGGCCTAGGCCTTGGATCCCCCAAGAACCTTGTCGAGATCCCCTCCGACAAGGCTGCTCCCGCAACCGTCATAGCTGGGCCACCCGAGACTGGCTGCACCAACCCCAGCCCGCCCACCTGTGACCGATCCACCCCCATGGGCCTGACGGCGGCCACCACTCCTGCAACCCCACCTTCTATCGCGCCACATGTTTTGGATGCCCAGGAGCCAATCAGTGCCCACAACGCGGATCTTGCCCTCCCGACAGAGCCAGGCCCTCCTCATTGCGCCATGCATCGCTCGCCCCCTGGTGCCCTCTTACACTCTGGACGCGGAACCCGCCGCAATCATAGTGCCATGCAGCACAACGCCTATCCAGCCATACGCTCACCCTGATCGAACGGCTGAGGCGACCCTGGAGCGGTTCACGTCCTCCATCTTGTGCACCCCTGCGCCGATCCTTCCCTTGCCTACGTTGTGCCGCCGCCGGAGAGAAGTTCCTCTGGATTTCACTCCACGTAGGAGCGGCCGCACTGCCAAGGCAGACCGGGGCTATGACTCCGAGATGAAGGCCAAACACCTCCTCCTGCGACGCCTCGGGTTACTACAAGACGACGAGACTCTCTCCGACGTTGTTCTGGACTGCTACACACACATGTTTGTCTGCCCGCTAGCCGCTGACACGATCGCCATGCTTGCTGACTTCACGGGTGGAGGGTGCCATCTAACCCTTCCTCGGTTGCGGCTTCCATGGCCCTGTTGATCGCCGAGGCCTAGCTGTGCTCCTACGTCCTCCCACCCCGCGAACCTAACCCGTTGCTAATGGATTACACCCAACGTATTATTTTTTTGGAACATTCGGGGCCTGAACAGCCCTGCCAAACGTATGGCCGTGCGCTCATTCATTTCCTCGACCAACTCCTCCATTTTATGCTCGCAAGAAACAAAACTTTCTGTTGTCTCGTCGTCCGTCGTCTTCGAAACACGCGGCCAATCCTTCCGCAGTTTCCACCTCCTTCCCTCTACGGACACCCGAGGCGGCATCCTTCTCACCTGGCAGGATGACCTTGTGTTAGTTTCACAGCCTGCCATCGGCTCGAACTTCATCAACACTCTCGTCACCCCCCATTATGGTGAAGGAAATATGCCCTAGAGGCAATATGTGATGCCTGGATAATTAAGCTATAGTAATTCCCTGCTAATGATGCCACGTCATCATGATTACTGTTGTTAAACTCGCGTTGGTTCGAATCCGGTGCAAATTCAAAGTCAAGTCAAACTCAAAAGTTTTCAAATGTCTAAAATAAAATGTTCATCATGTGGCAATTTTTTTATTTGTTAATATTGGTGGTGAACCAACAATTTTTGCAAAGTGGTTTAATGCCCTAATCTAAAGAAACCAGAAAACTAAAAGAAAGTTAAAGCAAAACAATAAGAAAAGGAAACGAAAGAGAGAGGGAGGCCCAGCCCACCTCCCGCATCCCCATTCTCCCGCTACAAGAGACAGGGTATCGTGGAGGGCATCCAGCCGGCCATGGCCGCGCGTGCCGGTCATTCCCTGGTTCCCTTGGAGTATTAGGCCGACCCCGCCCCCCTCGACGAACCCTAGCCCTCACTCTTCCCCCCTTCGCGCTGCTCTCTTCCCCACAGCGCTCGATCGACGCCGTCGTCGCCATGGCCGCCGTCGCCCTCACGTCCATTGAGATCCTCGGTGCCTAGGAGTGTGCCCTTCTGCCGCGGCTACGTACATCGACTACTTCGCCTGCGAGGAGCAGATCGACCAGAGCCGCATCAGCGCAAGCGGATCGACCTCAACTCCGTCTTCGGCCACCGGACCTCCGCCGCTTCAATCCGTCGCCTCCGAGCCTCCCCTGAGCCCACTAAGCACCTCTGCAGGCTCGATGTGAGCTCGTCTTTCGATTCCCCTTCTTCCCCCTCGTCCCCCTCACCGTAGCGCCGCTCGTCCGCTCGTTGCCGCGCTCCCGATGCGCCCGCACCTCGCCCTGACTGTCCGTGCTCCGGACGCAGGCACACCCTGTCAGGGTCGCCCCCTCCCTACGCCCTCTGCATCTCACGCGTCGCGCCCGAGCCCCCTGGTTCCCCCGGCAGCGCCCGTGCGGCTGCTCCCCGACGCCCGACCACACCCGCGCCGTGCGCGCCTGCTGCCACTGCGGGCTTGGCTCCTCTGCTGCTGCTAGCGCCGCCACCGCTGCCGTGTCGCTCGCTGACTGCCACCCGCGCGTGCTCGTGCCCTTTCACCCCGCTCGCACACGCGCCCTGCCTGCGTCGCCGCCTTCTGCTGATGCCCGGCCACCCCCGCTGCTCTCTGTCGCGCGCACGGGCCGCTCGCGCCGCCCGCCCGCGCAGGCCACCGCTCGCCGGAGCCTTCTGCCCCGCCGTGCGCGCCCGAGCCCCAACTCCCGCCGCTGCCATCCTCCAGCGCCGTCGCCCGCCCCCCTGCGAGCTGCTGGGCCTGGGCGCCGGCGCCTTGTGCCCGTGCGTGCCCAGCCGGCCCTCTCGTTAGCTTAGGGGATAATCCCCAATTAGTGATAACCCCCCCTCTGACCTATGGGCCCTACTAGTTTAATTAACCGATGAAACGTTTTAAGTAAGTCAACTAACCCCCCCTGTGACACTGACGGTCTGGCCCCACTAGCTATTTAAGCTGGTTTTAAATCTGTTAAATAACCGAGCCTATGACATGTGGGTCCCTGGACACAGTTGACCAGTCAACTGTTGACTGGTCAACTGTTGACTCACTCCTGACTAAGCCCTCTGGACCCACCCGTAAGCTAGATGTACATAGTGCTGGGTACACTTCTGTGTACCCATAGCTTTTTCCAATTAATTTTCGAATTAATAGATAATTTCAGAAAAAATTAAACTTTAGAAATTAATCGGTAACTCGGTTGAAAATAGTTTATATATGAAAGTTGCTCAGAACGACGATACGAATCCGAATACGCGGTCCGTTTAACTGTCAGATGCCTCTAACTATCTGAAGATGGAACATTCCCCCTCCGGTCATCTGTCTGACACAGGTCCGGGACCGGGAACACCTTCCCGGTTGAATTCCCCCTTCACCTATAACGTCTAGGACCGCGTTAGAACACGTCTAGCTATGCATGTTGTCCTGTTATGCACTTGCTTGCTATGTATTTACTGTTTCTCCCCCCTCTTCTCTTCGGTAGACCCCATGACGGCTGCCGATGCCGCTGTGATGGACTACGTCACCGACGACCCCTCCTTGTCTGAGCAACCAGGCAAGCCCCCCCTTTGATCATCCCGATATCGCCCATTCCATTTTCTCATGCTTGCATTAGATTTTGCTATTGTTATTGTTTGCTCCTATTCTGATGCATAGCCTGCTTTTGTAACCTGCTTATTGTTACCTACCTGCTTATCCTAAACTGCTTAGTATAGGTTGGTTAGTGATCCATCAGTGACCCTCACCTTGTCCTTATTGCCCCTGCTTCATCATCGAAGACCCGATCAACGGGATCGAAGACCAGGCCCCGGCACCGCACATCACTTTCCCCTTAGTTGCTTGACACTACTGGTTACTATCGAGTGCCGAGGGTGAGACCTCATCAGCACTTCTGATGTTAACCCTGTAGTGTAGCTATTCGGTCGTGGTCATCGAGGGTGATTTCCTCCTTAACCACTTCCGATACGGCTCTGTCGTGCAACCCCTCAAGTGTGAACCTCGAGGGTGGATCCTCTGACGTTCACCTTGATGATTACATCGAGTGGAATTCACCGAGGGTGATTCCTCGGGTTTTCCCCTTGATGTTTGAACACACGGATACTTGGACTTTACAACAGTTACTTGGAAGGGCGGGTTGACCCTGAGGGGTACTCGCGAGTGATGTGGAGACGGGTTGACCTGGAGGGTGCCCGTGAGATAATTACGAGGCGTGGCCGGGCATTCCTAGCCTTGCTGCAAGTCCTCGAGACGGGGCAACGGGGTCACATCTTTCGTGAGTCTCTGCTTGTTACTGCGTGCTCCTAATCCACTACGATTTGGATATTTGATCCGAGGGGCCTCTGGCCTGATAACTAACCATCACGTGGGCATTGTATGGGCATTCTGCATCGTATGCATCAGCCGAAGCTTATTAGGCGTCAACGACTGAGCGGCGCGCGCCGGGTTGGACTGGTAAGCTCCTGCCTTTTTAAGGAGGTAGCTAGGTCTGCTCATCGGCCGCCCACGCAACGTGCAGGAGTTCCCGGGGCGATGGCCCATGACCCCTGGGGGCATAGGTTTAGTCCGGCGTTCTGACCTCTCTATTAAGCCTAGGTCGGGTTGCGGCGTATTGTTTGGCCGAGGCCGGGCATGACCCAGGAAAGTGTGTCCGGCCGGAGTTAATCGAGCGTGGTGGGTAAGTTGGTGCACCCCTGCAGGGAAGAAAACATCTATCGATAGCCTGTCCTACGGTAACGGACACTTGGAGTTGTATCCCGATCGATACAACTAGAACTGGATACTTGAGGTGATAACTGGATAGTATGGCTCTGGGATTGCTTTCTCACAGGGAGTCGAGAAAGGATCTCTGGCCGAGGTTGATAACACTACTACTACTTTACTTTATGCTACTCTTATCTCTTCTGATGCTGCAAGATGCTTGGAGCTGCTTGAAGATGTTAGTCTTCGATAGGCTAGGCTTTCCCCTTCTCTTCTGGCATTCTGCAGTTCAGTCCACATATACTACCCATTTCTTTGACACCGATGCATATGTAGTGTAGATCCTTGCTTGCGAGTACTTTGGATGAGTACTCACGGTTGTTTTGCTCCCCCTTTTTCCATTCTTCTCGGACATCGCAACCAGATGGTGGAGCCCAGGATCCAGACGCCACCTTCGACGATGACTGCTACTACACTGAGGGTGCCTACTACTACGTGGAGACCGCCGACGACCAAGAGTAGTTAGGAGGCTCCCAGGCAGGAGGCCTTGCCTTTTTCAATCATTGTTGCTTTTGTGCTAGCCTTCTTAAGGCAAACTTGTCTAACTTATGTCTGTACTCATATATTGTTGCTTCCGCTGACTCTTGTGTCTTCGAGCCCTCAAGGCCCCTGGCTTGTAATATAAGGCTTGTATTATTTTATTTTCTGTCTAGAGTTGTGTTGTGATATCTTCCCGTCAGTCCCTGATCTTGATCGTACACATTTGCGTGTATGATTAGTGTACGGTTGAATCGGGGGCGCCACACAATAATAAAGTTGTTATTTATATTTCCTTATATCATGATAAATGTTTATTATTCATGCTAGAATTGTATTAACAGGAAACTTAGTACATGCGTGAATCCATAGACAAAACAGAGTGTCCCTAGTATGCCTCTACTTGACTAGGTCGTTAATCAAAGATGTTTATGTTTCCTGACCATGGACATGTGTTGTCATTTGATGAATGGGATCACATCAATAGAGAATGATGTGATGGACAAGACCCATCCATTAGCTTAGCATTATGGTCGTTGGGTTTTATTGCTATTGCTTTCTTCATGACTTATACATGTTCCTTTGACTATGAGATTATGCAACTCCTGAATACCGGAGGAACACCTTGTGTGCTATCAAACGTCACAACGTAACTGGGTGATTATAAAGATTCTCTACAGGTGTCTCCAAAGGTGTTTGTTGGGTTGGCATAGATCGAAATTAGGATTTGTCACTCCGTGTATCGGAGAGGTATCTCTGGGCCTTCTCGGTAATGCACATCACTATAAGCCTTGCAAGCAATGTGACTAATGAGTTAGTTGTGGGATGATGCATTATAGAACGAGTAAAGAGACTTGCCAGTAACGAGATTGAACTAGGTATGATGATACCGACGACCGAATCTCGGGCAAGTAACATACTGATGACAAAGGGAACAACGTATGTTGTTATGTGGTTTGACCGATAAAGATCTTTGTAGAATATGTAGGAGCCAATATGAGCATCCAGGTTCCGCTATTGGTTATTGAATGGAGATGTGTCTCGGTCATGTCTACATAGTTCTCGAACCCGTAGGGTCCGCACGCTTAACGTTCGATGACGATTTGTATTATGAGTTATGTGATTTGATGACCAAAGTTTGTTCGGGGTCCCGGATGAGATCACGGACATGGCGAGGAGTCTTGAAATGGTCGAGAGGTAAAGATTCCTATATTGGAAAGTTGCATTCAGACATCGGAATGGTTCCGAGTGATTCGGGCATTTTTCCGGAGTACCGGCAGGTTACCGGACCCCCCCGGGGAAAGATATGGGCCTTATGGGCCATAGGAGGGAGGCTAACCGGCCCACAAGGGGCTGGTGTGCCGCCCACAAGGGAGGAGGCCGAATTAGACTTGGGAAGGGGGCGCCACCTGACGATGACATGTACCTAGGGTAGGGCAATAGACCTGATCTAAGTACCCTACCCAAGGACACTTGCCTACAGTCAAGGACATTCAAAGGACAGCCGATTCTACCGACTGAAATCACCACATGATACAACCCACTCGACTGTGAGTTCCACTCGGACAACCCAATTCCATTCTACAAGAATATACTCACTCGACCATATCAGAAACCACTCGGAGTATAGAAGATCTAAGGTCACTCTGAATGACAACGGTCAGGCGTTCACTCCGTAGTCTTAATGATCATTTATATGACTTTAATACTGGCGTTACCAGTAATGTCCTATCTTCATGTACATTGAACCCTGTGTAACTGAGGGCTGGAGGGGTCTGGCGAACTCTATATAAGCCACCCCCTCCTTAGGCACAAGGGTTCGCACCCCCTGTAACTTCACGCATAAAACCAATCGACCAAGCCTCCGGGCACCGAGGCGTAGGGCTGTTACTTCTTCTGAGAAGTTCCTGAACCCGTAAATCCTGCGTGCACAACCTCATCGTAGCTAGGATATTGCCTCTCCATACATACCCCCTATTCTATTGTCAGGTTTAGAACCACGACAGTAGGCGCCACCGTGGGGCAGGTGTGTTAGCGACTTTCCGGTGATGTTGCGATTTCTTCTGATTCCCATCACCATGGTTTCCAGCGGTGCATTGGCTGAAGGCCGCGAGATCCGTCTCAGTGCGCTCGTTTTCGTCGCTGACGACTCCGCCTGGCTCCAGGAGGCCCCCCTCGACGTCGAGACGCTCCCCGTCCGCGGGGCGACACTCGCGGTGTCCTTCTGCGGCAGCCGTCGACCCAATATCGGTCGGCTCCCGTGGTGTCTTCACTCCCCGCTGTTCGCTGGCGCAAGCGATCCGGTCGGTCGCGGCTTCAGCGGTGGGTGAAACATGCGGTGGCACGTCAGTCGGCCACCCCTCAAGTCGCGGCAATCGAGCCTAACGAACCTCTCTATGGCCTGCTCGATCTGTCGACTGGCTCCGTCGAGACCCTTTTCGAGTGCGACAGCAGCGATCCTGCGGTGGAAGTCTTGGTGGTCAATGCGCCGCACAGCCCGCCTAGTTTTCGTCGCGACGGCGGCGACGATCTGTCGCGTGTCCATGAGGAGTATCATCCCGAAGCCCTCACCTCTCAGCACAGGGAGGAACTTCACCGCCGCAACATGGAGGCGCTCCACACGCCCATCGTCGGAGAAACCTCTGAGGCTCGGGCCTTGGAGGTGGCGCGCTTGGCCACTCTGGCTGAGCGCACTCGGCTGGAGAACCTTCAGCATGCACTCGACGAGCGCGCTCGGCGGCAGATCCCTGAGTCCAGTCGACGGCAGCAACAATTGTTCCCTCCTGAACCTCAGGTATACCGCACTCCGAATCAGAATCTTACAGCCGCTGCTCGTATCACATAGTCTATTCAGCCGTCTCAGTCGGAGGCTGGAAGGGGTTTGATGCAAATCAGAGTGTTGCTGCGGGCGGCGGGAGAATAGAACACAACAGTATCTCAGTCGCGTAACAGAATACACAGACGATCTGTGATGGCTGACACAGTTCAGTCGGCTCACGGCCCAAGATCGCCCCTATGGCGTGAGGGACGTGGGCATCGCCGGGAGCAGTACGTGGGTCGGAACCACGAGCAGTATGATAACCGACTCGGCCGTGATGATCACCGTCGAGTGCCTACGCCTCCTCCGAGGAGTGGATCATATGCGCCCTGGCAATATGATGACAGGCGCCTGCACAGTGGTGAGCGGAGGATACCAGTCGACCCAAGAGAGCCAGGTTTTGATGCGAGGTCGATCCTCGTTCAAGGTCTAGTCGACAGGAATAGAGCACACAGAGAAGGACTTGACAGAGATCGTCCAACTGGCATTAGAGTGCATGTTTCAGGTCCCGAGTGTTTTAGCAGAGCCATCAGAGCTGCTGAGATCCCGCCCAACTTCAGGTTAGTGTCTGGGGTTACTAAGTTTACCGGTGAGTCGAAGCCTGACACTTGGCTGGAAGATTACCGAGTGGCGGTGCAGATCGGTGGTGGAAATGATGAGGTAGCTATGAAGCATCTTCCTCTAATGTTGGAAGGTTCAGCCAGGGCATGGCTGAATGAGTTGGCCCCAGGCAGTATATTCAGCTGGGAAGAGCTAGCCCGAGTGTTTGTCAGAACTTTTGAGGGTACTTGCAAGCGACCAGCAGGGTTGGCAGAATTGCAACATTGTGTACAAAAGCCAAATGAGACTTTGAGAGATTACATTCAGAGGTGGACCACTTTGCATCACACAGTGGAAAATGTATCTCAGCATCAAGCAGTTTGTGCCTTCAAGGAGGGAATCCGGTATCGGGAGCCTAACCTGAAATTCGGCCGGACGGGAGATATGACTCTGACCCGAATGATGGAAATAGCCACTCGGTACGCCAACGGAGAAGAAGAGGATCGACTCCGCAGTGGAAAGGGCAAGCCAGTCGCCGAAGACACCGGAGGGGGTCGGAAGCAGAAACGCAAAGCTGAGCCTGCAGGACCTGGTGAAGCTGCTGCAGTTGTGGCTCAAGGAAAATTTAAGGGAAAACCTAAGGGGCCCTGGACCCCCAAGAAGGTGAAAGATCAAGCCGGAAATAATGTGTTGGATTTGCCATGTCACATTCACACCAAGAAAGACGAAGAGGGAAATCTGATTTATCCTAAGCATACCACTCGATGGTGTGGACTCCTTATCCAACAATTCCGAGAGAAACAACCCAGTGATAAAGAAAAGGAGTCTGATAAGGATGAAGCCAAAGAGGAGGATGATGGCTTCCCCAATGTAAATTCCACTTTGGTGATTTTTGCTGACATTGAAAGCAAAAGCCAACTGAAGGTCATCAACAGAGAAGTAAACATGGTTGCCCCGACAACGGCGACATATTTGAAGTGGTCACAAACTGCAATCACATTTGACCAGTCCGATCACCCAGCACGCGTTGCCACTCCAGGGCAGCAAGCGTTCATAGTCGACCCAGTTGTAGGAGGCACTCAACTGACCAAAGTATTGATGGATGGAGGCAGTGGCTTGAATATTCTTTACACTGAAACCCTGAAGGGGAATGGGCATCCCGATGTCCAAGCTTAATGAGAGCAACATGAGTTTTCACGGCGTTATCCCTGGAAAGAAGGCTGAATCACTCGGCCAAATCACTCTTGACGTTGTTTTCGGTGATTCCAAGAATTACCGTAAGGAAAAGTTGACATTTGAAGTGGTGGATTTTCAAAGTGCTTATCATGCTATTCTGGGTAGGCCCGCGTATGCTCGTTTTATGGCTCGACCATGTTACGTGTATCTAAAGCTGAATATGCCTGGTCCCAGAGGTGTGATCACAGTTACTGGTAATCGGCAGAAAGCAAAAGAGTGCCTCCAGAAGGGCTTGAAAATTGCCGATGATTAGATGGCAGCAATTGAAATGCAAGAATACCAGAAGAATGCAGATCCGAGTGATTTGTTGCGAGCCAAGAAGCCTGCCTCAGATTCTGCATTTCAGTCGTCCGGTGAAACAAAAGCAGTTCACATTCACCCGACCGATCCCAATGCTGCTCCGACTCACATCTCAGCAACACTCGACAGCAAATAGGAAGAAGCACTCATCCAGTTCCTCCGTGAGAACTGGGACATCTTTGCATGGAAACCTTCTGACATGCCAGGTGTACCCAGGGGACTGGCTGAGCACCGTTTGTGAGTCGATCCGAAAGCGAAACCCGTTAAAGAGCATCTCCGTCGGTCCGCCGTGGAGAAGAGAAAGGCAATCGGCGAGGAAGTGGCTCGGCTTCTGGCAGCTGAGTTCATCCGTGAAATTTACCACTTCAAGTGGCTCGCCAATGTTGTCATGGTCCCCAATAAGGATGATTCACTTCGTATGTGCACTGATTTTAAGCATATCAATCGGGCCAGCTCGAAAGATCATTCCCTCTCCCCCGCATCGACCAGATTGTGGACTCAACTATGGGGTGTGAGCGTTTGTCTTTTCTGGATGCATATTCCGGGTATCATCAGATCCGACTGTATGGACCCGATGAAATAAAAACATCTTTTATCACCCCATTCGGGTGCTTTTGCTATGTCACCATGCCCTTTGGTCTCAAGAATGCTGGTGCCACATTCATGCGCATAATACAGAAGTGCCTGCTCACTCAAATCAGTCGGAATGTGGAGGCATACATGGATGACATCGTGGTTAAGTCGCGTAAAGGTTCTGACCTGTTGACTGACCTCGCTGAAACCTTTGCCAATCTGAGGAGATATGATATCAAGCTTAATTCGTCGAAGTGTACATTTGGAGTTCCAGGTGGCAAGTTACTCGGTTTCCTCATTTCCGAACGTGGGATCGATGCAAATCCAGAGAAGGTTGGTGCCATCCTCCGAATGAAACGCCATGTGTGTGTACACAATGTTCAGAAGCTTACTGGTTGTTTGGCCGCTTTGAGTCAATTCATCTCTCGTCTCGGTGAAAAGGCATTGCCTCTTTACCGACTGATGAAGAAATGTGATAAGTTCGAGTGGACTCCTAAAGCTGACGCAGCGTTTGCAGAGCTCAAAGCCCTGCTTTCCACCCAGCCGGTGCTCGCTGCTCCAATCAGCAAAGAGCCTTTACTGCTTTATATTGCAGCCACTGGACAAGTTGTCAGTACAGTACTCACGGTCGAGCGGGAAGAAGAAGGTAAAGCCTATAAATTTCAGCGCCCAATGTACTATAATTCTGAAGTCTTGAGTCCATCCAAGCAAAGATATCCGCATTATCAGAAGCTTGTTTATGGAATCTACCTAACCACGAAGAAGGTTGCGCATTATTTCTCAGATCACTCGCTTACAGTCGTTAGTGATGCTCCATTGTCAGAAATTCTGAACAACAGAGATGCAACTGGTCGAGTGGCAAAATGGGCGATTGAACTCCTTCCATTGGATATCAAGTTTGAGGCAAAGAAAACTATCAAGTCCCAAGCCATAGCAGATTTCCTCGCTGAATGGGTTGAGCAGCAACAACCGACTCAGATTCACTCGGAGCATTGGACTATGTTTTTTGATGGATCCAAGATGCTGAATGGTTCTAGTGCTGGGGTAGTACTGGTATCCCCCCAAGGAGACAAGCTCAGTTATGTTCTCCAGATTCACTTTGATTCCTCCAACAATGAAGCTAAATATGAAGCACTTTTGTATGGGTTGCGTATGGCCATTTCACTCGGCGTCCGTCGCCTAATGGTCTACGGCGACTCAGATTTGGTGGTTAATCAAGTGATGAAAGAGTGGGACGTCAAGAGTCTAGCTATGACTGGCTATTGCAATGCAGTGAGGAAGTTAGAAAAGAAGTTCGAAGGGCTAGAGCTCCACCATATACCCCGACAAAAAAATCAAGCAGCTGATGACTTGGCAAAGATAGGCTCCAAGCGGGAGCCTATTCCCAGTAATGTGTTCTTGGAGCATCTTCACACATCATCAGTTCAAGAGGATCCCTTCACTGAAGAGCCGCCACAACCTAAGAGCCCTATCGATCCGACTGAAGTTGAAATCCCAGCCGTGGTCAACTTGATCATGGAAGTTTTATCGTCATCCCTGATTGGACAGTACCGTATATTGCATATATTCTCAGGAAAGAGCTCCCAGAGGATGAAGAAGAGGCTCGTCAGATTGTCCATCGATCCAAAGCCTTCACTATGATAGGCGGACAGCTGTTCAGAGAGAGTGTTACTGGAGTCGCTCAGAAATGCATCACGCCAGAAGAAGGCCGAATTATCCTCAATGATATCCACTCGGGGACCTGTGGTCACCATGCGTCCTCTCGGACCATCGTGGCCAAAGCATACCGAGCGGGGTTTTACTGGCCACGGGCGAATGAAATGGCAAAGGAAATAGTTGACAAATGCGATGGCTGTTAGTTCTACTCCAACATGTCCCATAAACCTGCTTCAGCTTTGAAAACCATTCCACTCGTCTGGCCATTCGCTGTTTGGGGATTAGATATGGTCGGACCTCTGAGGACTGGAAGGAGTGGCTTCACCCATGTGCTTGTAGCACTCGACAAGTTCACTAAATGGATTGAAGCTAAACCTATCAAAAACCTCGAAGAAAGTACTGTTGTCAGCTTCATCAGAGAGTTAACATTCAGATATGGAGTTCCACATAGCAACATCACAGATAATCGGTCAAACTTTGATTCAGAAGAGTTTAGAGCTTTCTGCGCTTCCCAAGGCACTCGGGTTGACTATGCATCAGTCGCCCACCCACAGTCGAATGGGCAAGCTGAAAGAGCAAACGGTCTGACTCTCAAAGGGCTGAAACCTCGATTGATGCATGACCTCAAGCATGCAGTAGGCGCTTGGGTCGATGAGCTACCCTTAGTACTTTGGGGATTGAACAACTCCAAATCAGTCGACTGGTCGTACTCCCTTCTTCTTGGTGTATGGAGCTGAAGCCGTGCTTTCGAGTGATTTTCTTCACAATGCGCCCAAGTGGAACTTTTCTCAGAAATTGAAGCAGAACAAGCTCGGTAGGACGCCGTTGATCTTCTGGAGGAGGAGAGAGAGATGGCCTTGATCCGATCGACTATCTATCAGCAAGACCTTCATCGATTCCATGCTAAAAACATGAGAGGTCAAGCATTTCAAGAGGGGGACCTCGTTCTCCGAGTGGATCAGCAACGGCCGCACAAGCTTGCTCCCGCTTGGGAAGGTCCCTTCATCATCACTAAGGTGCTCCACAACAGAGCATATCACCTCTACAATGTGGATCACAATAAAGACGAGCCATGCGCTTGGAATGCGGAGCTGCTCCGCCATTTTTACACTTAAGCATTCAGACTGTTGAGATGTAATAAGAAATACCTTTTAGTTTGTTTATCAAAGACACAGTTTTACAGTCTTCTAAATGATTGTTGCTTCTTATATATGTGTTCAAAATCCCCCAGTGGGTGGCTTAGCTGCGAATCTGCTTCGCCTAAGTTTCAAAACAGAAAATCTTACCGAGTGAAGAGCAAGCCTCGCACTCGAAGGCTTAGCTGCGAATCTGTTTCGCCTAAGTTTAAAAAATCCTACCGAGTGAAGAGCAAGTCTCTCGCTCGGGGGCTTAGCTGCAGTTCCGTACTCGGCTAAGTTTAAAAAATCCTACCGAGTGAAGAGGAAGTCTCTCACTCGGGGGCTTAGCTGCAGTTACATACTCGCCTAAGTTTGAAAAATCCTACCAAGTGATGAGCAACCCTCTCACTTGGGGGCTTAGCTGCAGTTCCGTACTCG